>NC_143020.1:89444680-89598911 GCF_055824585.1 Amblyomma mixtum
TCTGCAATAACATTTGCTTCGGGAGACTAGTGCCTACTGAAATTAAAATAGCACTAGAGCTCAGTCCGGAAAAACGAGCTTTTAAGAGATTTTTTTTTTCTGATTGAAGTAGGACACGAGAGTCTGTTTACGCCGGAATAAAATTAAATTATTTTTGAGACACCAATGCCATTGGTGCCCCAGTACTCTTCAGCCGTTTTCTCCCGCACATCATTTGTTTTGTAAAACTGTAAATCATTGCTACGGCACTATCGAAAGATAATTTCGATCTATATAGGGGCGACTCTTTCAAGCTCCCCTGATGTAAATCTCGGAGAAAATTAATGGCACACAGCTGGCTGCCGCTCTAAGCCTTTTTTTTTTCGCATCACTTTTTCTCCGCGCAAGCTTGTAGGAAGAGCAGATTGATTTCGCTGAGAATACGAGGACTCAATTTCTTTTCCGCTCGCAGATTACAATCGCCCATTGCCTTTTTATCGCTTGTTTTTTTTGTGCAGTAGATTTAGAGGAAGCTCGAGATATCAAATGCATTGTCCGGAATGTGTAATCTTTCTGCGAAGGAAAATTAATTGCCGAGCTCTCCTTGAACTGAAAAGCAGTTTCGTTCCGATAGTCATAATCTCTTCTTTTATTTAAGACGCTGTATGAGCGGCGAAGTCCCGGGTGAATAATTCAAGCTGTTGTGTTGCGGCGATTGCTTTGATTGAGGACAAACGGTGTAAACGAGGTTAGGTATTATCCGACAAAAAGATAATGCTTAAAGAATGGCTTCTGAGGTACTAAAAACACGTTGAAAAAGTATAGAGGATTTCTGAGAAAGGCAACGAGTTCAGAACGAAACGTAGTGCTCGTGGTCATTCTACCAGAGGAAAAATTTTAGTTGAGGAATTAAATTATTGGAACTTAAAGGGCCAACAAGTAATGAGGGCTGTGAGGTGTCCCGTTGTAGATGGCTCATAATTAATTTCGACCATATGAGATTGCACAGGTTACACCGAAATATCCCGCCGGAGCAGGATTCGAGCTCTCAGCATGGTGCTCAGTAGAATAACGCGCGAGAGAATTCATCGCCGCGGTGGGTAGAATAGGGCGACAGGCTTGTATACTGGGATATTGATTAATGCTGTGATGAATGCTTTAGACATATACACAGTGGTTCACCTAAGTCTTTACGCGAATTTTAAAAAATGGGCCTTTTGATCTAGAAAAGCGCTTTTTTCGGCGGAGCATTGTCAGCGGTATAGTGGATCATAATATAACTGAGATGTGCAGCGGCCAGCGCCGAAGAAACCAGCGCCATCGCTCGGCTCCAAGCCCGCTCCGGACGCCTGCGCGGATTCTGGGTTACTTTCGGCAAAGACAGTGCATTTTGTTCAGTGGTACTGAAACGTCTGAAGCTGTTTTTGATAACTGATACCAACGGATCCCTCAGTGATCGACACCATAGCACTATCGGCGTCAAATTAAATGCGAACAACGGGGCGCGTGGCTAAGGGTCCAATTTACCATGTCGACCTATCGCGATCAGAGATAGGCGCACTCATCCGGCTTGCGATAGTTTTGCTTCTGTTTTGTTTGACGTTCGTTTTCTCGCTTTGCCACTGGAGCGCCACATTCTCGCTTTCCACCGATATCAACAAGCCTAACGCAGTTACGGTTTCGCTGGCGGCACCGGCTGTGGCTCGCGTGGGTGAAGCGAGCGCTCTTATCTCACTGGCCTGAAGCGCTTTGATTTCGCTTCCATCATCGTCGTGTTATCAGCGTATGGCTGCGATGCGAACAGCGAAGAAGACCGATCTAGTTGCGGTCACTGTCAAACGCGACCGTTCTTGAATCACTTGCTTCTTGTAGCAGGCACAGCTTTATCGCCACCAGAAAAGCTCAGATACACTGGAATAAAACCTTCGCGCGTCAGCGTACGGCCCGAAAAGAGAGCGCCAATCGTTTCTGTTTACCGCCACGATGTGTAGCAGCGGGTCATTGCAAAGGAACCAGGTCGTCCAGTGTCTACACTTAGCAGAATTTTCGAGGCATTCTGCGGTATGGGACGGCTTAGAAGCGTGCTTCGTGGGCAGAGACAACGGCTTACCGTCAAGGGTCGAGGCCTAGTTACTGTGGTCGCTGCCACAGACACGCCCAGCGTTACGACTCGTAAGGTAAAGGACACTTTTGAATTGTGTGTTAGCATGTCAACCATTAGACGCAGTCTGTATGTGGCTGTTCTGCTAAGCCGAGTAACGTCGCAGAAGCTAGTGACCTCAGAAGCAAATAGAAAACCAAGGCTTGCGTTCGCACAAGACCATGAATCATGGACTACGAAGAACTGGCGCTGCGTGATATTCTCTAACGATGTTGACGTTTTCGACTGAGTGGGACCAGCGTCAGTGAATTTGGAGAGCCGGCAACACCAGGTGTGTCTTTTCTGCCTTACGTGCATGTCAACCCTTTCATATCGGAGGTAGGATTGCTTTATTACAATTACCATTATATTGAGTGTTGCGATAAGAGAAGAGCCCTTCGTTCTTAATTTACGCAACCAGTCGACCTTTATTTGTTCGCAGCGCAATAAGACGCTGATATCACGCCGATTATGGAAGCGAAATAAGAGAGCTGCGGGCCAGGCAGCTAGGAGCGCTATCATCACCCACCTCGAGCACACTGCAGCCGTGGTCCCTAGTGATATTGCGCCGCGTAAGTTGCGTTCTGTCGAAAGAATGCATGTGGCGCTCCAGTGGTAAAGCGAGAGAAAGAATGGCAAAGAATGCAGAAAAAAAATCTATTGCAAACCGGATGAGCTCACTCATCTGTGATAACTATTCATTTGACGCCAATAGTACCTAACTATACACCATGTATATACGGGGCATATATTTATTTATATATATGTATGTCCGGGGAAAGAAAAGCTCATGGGATGCGTGTGATTGGTACGAAATTTATTCCATGGCTTCATCGTGGTCCAATTCCCTAATTTTGGCACCAGAGGCTACATACACGTAGGCTTTTCATAAAAGTTGTTAGCGTCACATTGGTGGAAAAAATTCTGTTTCTGCGCAGCTATATCGCGAGAACTTTTCTTGCTGCGTGTACAGCGCGGTGAACTCTTAGAGTGAACACGCGAATGGGTGTCCGCTCTCCTTGGAGCGCCCGTCCGCCACGAGCAGAAACCAATTTTACGTAGTTAAAAAACAGAGACGGTAATGCCATTAGAGATTTGGAGAGTGAGGTGATCATTCTATGAATGATCACCTCACTCTCCAATGTGACCTGAACCTCATCTCGGACTGGTGTACTAAATGGCAAATGTCGCTTAACTCGACAAAATCCAAGATTATCTCGTTCAGCCGCAAGCATACAAACTCTAGCTTTTCGTACATCATAGACAGCACTGCAGTGTCTCGGGCATTATCGTACAAGTATTTAGGTATTCATCTGACGCATAATCTTTCATGGGCCACACACATTCAAGTCATCTGTGCCAAAGCCAGCAGGTCACTAGGGTACCTGCGTCGCAATTTGCTAACCTCCCCTAACAGCGTAAGAAAACTGGCATATCTCACAATCGTACGGCCGCATCTAGAATTTGCATCACCTACATGGTCTCCATACCAGAAATACTTAATCAGCATGTTAGAATCCATCCAGAACAGAGCCGCTCGCTTCATTACACGCAAATACAGCCCTCACTGCAGCATAACAGCAATAAAATTTGATATCGGTCTCGAGCCTTTAGACATTCGCCGTCCCATTGCTCTTTTGTGCTTATTTCATAAATATCTTTTCAGCACAAGGCCATCTCCATTACCTCTTGAAACGCCTACACGCATTTCACGCCGCCTACATAACCAGAACAGCATAAAACGAATTCACGGTAGAACCCTCGCTTTTAATTCATCTGCACTTCCACGTGCCATCGCTCTTTGGAATGATATTCCTGACAATATCGCATCCATCGTCAATCATCAACCATTCCAGGATCAGCTACGTAGATATCTCACATGACATCGCTTTTTCTTCTATCTTTGATTTTTTTTGTTGTCGCAGTGTACTTTCGTTCCTTCATTGCCACTACGTTTTGTTTTGGCCGTATGTCCGGCATTCATGCTACTAATTAAGTATACCTTGTATCCTATGTATAATTTCGCCTTTAAGTACATTAGTTTCTTTTACTTAATCTCTTGTATCTCATGTTGTATTAATTAGTTTCTTTTGTACATTTGTCGTTCTTTGCCCCCCTTACTCAATGCCCTTCTGGGCCCTGTAAGGTATTGTGAATAAATAAATAAATGTAGTAAAGGTTCCTGAAGGTTCCTGCCATATCTATGCAGATATGTGCAGTAGGTGAAATAACCACGGCACTTATTTTAAAACTAATGACACCGAAGTGATGATATTTAAGGTGTGACATCACAAGTGGTCAAGGTGTGTCACGTTTACGTTGCCCATGTGACGCTGTGCGACATTTACTCCCCATTTGGTTCAGAGGACGTACCTGCTTCGCCAGGAAGCTAAGCGAAATGTCCTGGACCTTCGCCTTAGGAGTGAATCAGAGCAGCGTAATACCACTAACCTTCAATATCTTTTTCCTAGTCCTGGATTATATTAAGGCGGAAGCCTTTAATGCCTTATTGTTGTAAGCAGGAGTTGTCGACAGAAATGTCACGCTTTTTGATTGGTTGCTAAGGTCGTGACGTCCCAGTGCGCGAATTTCAAATGGGGCCGATTGTACTTTGCCTAGTAACCATGCAATCGATTAAAGGGATAGTATAGTGATGCTCCAAGTAAGTGGGACTGAGTTCAGTTAATTAGTTAATTAACCCAGTTAGCCTAATTAACCTTTCCAGTCACACCACAGAAATAAATAAAACCGGGTAGAAGTTCGTCGAGTTTTGGAATCGAACCAGGGTGTCCGGAGTGAGAGACGAGCACGCTACCAATCCGCCATACCAGCTCGATGATTTGGAGTGAACGAAGGCGCGTCTAGTGAATACAGTGCCTTCGTTCACTTCTATCTCCCTCCCTTCCCGTTACGGCGAGGTTCAGGTGTCCACCGAGATATTCGAGACAGATACATTGCCTTTCCTCAAAAAGCTATTTACCGACGAGCAAGGTGTAGAGCCGAATGGGCGATGGCGTTCTGTGGACTCCCTGGCAGCGTTGCAAGACGCTGCCACGTTTCACTCTTAGAGGCGAAGCTTAACACCTTAACCACACATCAGAGAGACAAGCAGCACCACCGCTGCGTAAGGCTTCCGACTCACCGCACTTTAGGCCAACAAAGCACCCCCTGAATTTTTTTCTCCTTTCGAATGATTATATTATTTTGGTCAATGATAGCTTTCGGCTTATGAGTACCGCTTCAAATGTGAGGTTGCGAGGGTAGAAACTTGGGCGAGTCGGTAACTGTGATTGATGGTATGTGAGGTAGCGCAAAGCGGGACAAGGACAGAGAAAGACTCACACAACACAGGCGCTAAACGCAGCGCCTGTGTTGTGTGCGTCTTTCTCGGTCACTTGTCCTGTTTTGCGCTAGCTCACGTACCGTGAGGTTGCGAGTCATGTTTTTAATTTTTGTCACAAAACACTTGTACGATATTTTATGATAATTCGGAGCTAGCTGAGCAGTAGAAGAGACCGTAGATGCGATTTTGAAGTCATGGCTACACCTCTGTGACGATGAAATTTGCAATGCTTCGTAAACATTAGGAAAAACAATGACAATTGTAATACTAAGACACCAACTAGCCCGGTCATGGACTTTATGTATACTGCAGCGGCGTGCGACAAAGGCTTTCCATTACTATTACCATGTCAAGCGGTGCATGCATGCACACTTTCTAGAAACTCCGACCCTGTTGTGAAAACTTCAAGTTCAAAGGTGTTGCAATCTTACTCTTCTAGTTTGAAGGGCAGATCTTTCATTTCTCGTAGGTGCGTCCAATCCAACGCTGCCAGTTTCCTTCCCGGCTGTTGGTTGAAAGGCCTTCGAAACAGGTGCTTTCAAAGAACAACAACAACAAAAAAAACGCATAAAAAAGTAAAAACATAAAGTGCCTTGAGGTTCGAAACGTAAAAGAAACTGAGAAATGAAAAACGACAAAACTCTCTACAATCGAGATTGAACCTCCGCCGTGCCTTCCTTCACTGCAGGAACAATGAAGTTATGAGATTGAGCGTCGCCGCGTGGCTCGGCCGGAGAAGTTTGCGCCGCATGTCTACACAAGGCCACGGTGTTTCGATCAATTTCATTTTTTTTTTTTCATGCGTTAAGACTTTCCTCCTAGTTAGGAAGGAAAAGCGGAACCTTCAATTTTATTATATCCCCCGAAAGGTTACAGTTTTGGGGTACAATAGCACTTTGCGCGAATTCAGCTCTTGGAAAAACAGGGAGAGGGAGAACCGTTGTTCCTGTATAGCGATTTGGTTTTTGTTTGCTGAATCTTGCTTTTCTGAACGCCTGTCGCGTTTGATTTCTGGTTTGGAGCTTGCAGGAAAGAATGAATTGTTTCACCCAACTAGGCTTGTTTATTTAGCAAATTGCATTTTTTTTCAGCAAAAAGAGAAATGAGTATTTACAAAAAGAGGAAGGAAAGAAACAATAAAAACGTTTTATAATGTTGTTTTATTTTGTGTTGTCTTATGTATGTTATGTTTTGCTATGTTGTGTTGTATTAAGTTACGTAATGCAACGTCCCGAATGTGCACATTGTCTACGTGGCTCAGTGTTATGAAGGGCTCCAATTAATATAAACCACCCCGTACTCTTTATCGCGGGCAGGCATCGCAGAATGCTCAGGAGTTTTCGCATTTCAACTTCATTGAAATGCGTCCGCTGCTGTCGGGATTCTACCCCTGTACGTGAAAGCAACATCGACGACAGCACTTTTTTTTTGCTTCTGACCTGAAACAAGAAGTTATTTCATGAAGTTACGAGAGGGGACGTGTGAACGGATGAAACATGGGAGCAGATTATCAATTAGGACGCAGTGAAGACTATTTGCTGTTCCCCTGTAGTTTATTATATAAATTGTGGTGCTAAGAATGTTAAACTGCGTTTCATCTCATTATTTTTCTGCAGGGTTCAGAACACTCAACCGACGACAACATGCTAATTTGATGCCTGAGTAGTGAAACTAAAATGCACTGATTGATTGCTTATCAGAGACCACGCATAGTGAACAGAATACTGAATTGAATGAAGGAATCAAGAAGGACTTAAGAAAAACCAGCCAAAAAGACAGGGACAAAAGAGAGACGAGGCACACACAACGACTGGACTATCAACTGTTGATAGTCCAGTCGTTGTGTGTGCCTCGTCTCTCTTTTGTCCCTGTCTTTTTGGCTGGTTTTTCTTAAGTATAATGTACCAACTAACCCAGATTTCAACTCTTCTGCAATCAAGAAGGAGGCGCCTCAGCAAAGCAGCAACATTAGTGCTGCTGATAAGGTCTGCGGAAAGCTGACGTTCATTCTTCCTCCGTCTTTTTGTCTCATGTATCGTTCACGTAAATCTGTTGCGTACCAGTAATTCGTCTTCTTCGATTACTTCCGTCCATTTTTATGGGTCTGAAAAAGACTTCGAGGCAGTCAGTATTTTGTGAATTCCTTTTTTTTGATATTACCATTGTAGTTCCATTCTTTCTCTTTCCTTCTATCGCTGCCTATTATCGGCTATTTCAGATCTCAAACCAGTATGCTCTTTTTAATGTTTTTTTATGGTATAGCAAAACTGCCTTTAGTGATCGAAAAGCGCCTTGAAGTTCATGTTCTCGCATGACTTCAGGATATAAATGAACGTGGGGTTACAATTCTCTTGACCCTTCGCATAATAAAACACGGCACACAAAAAACGTTGGGATGGTAGGTTCTGAAAATGCCACTTCCGTTTCCGCTGCAAAAGCATCGGCAACAAATTGTGCGTTGCATGGGGTTACCACAACGCACCTTCAAGGAAACTCAGGAATGGTCAGTAAAGAGGAAAGTTTTGAAATAAAAGAGCTCTGCACGGCATTGCAAACGTAGACACAAGCAATGAGGTGTGCAATGCGCCATGTACTACGCGACAACCCGAAGCAAGAATAAAGCTTCATGACATCATAGCACCCTTTTATGAGACTACCAGAGGACTACTGTGAAACGAACAGAAAAGCTAAAGTGAAGATTGAAGCACGAAAAACGCGAAGTCGCTCAAGTGATTATTGCATTTGGCTGCCGAGCCCAGTTATGTAGATTCAGATTCCTGATGCCTTTTAATTTCAACGCTCACCACTGCGAACAGCAGATCATAGAAAAATTTAACAGAGCGTTACCGTATGCCGGCCGCTACCACATATCTCTTTGCCTAGCCGCCAACACCGCATCCACTCTTGGCGGTTGGCGGCGACAATATTCGGCGGGAGTGTACGGTAACGGCATTCTAAAACTCTCTAAAGGGTCGTAGCGCTGCTTTGTGTAATGACGAAGGGCTGCGGCATCCATTTCAGTGGCTTTATTTCTGCCTGCCTCCTTGGCACTGTGAACTTCATTTACTTTTCTAAATAACGAAATTATCTAGAAAAGATACCCTACTTTGCATCAGCTCCGTTTGCGCAACTTTGGCTGAAGTTTGCGCCGGATATAAGCGGCCCACCTTCGCTATAATTTTCAGCGCACGTCTCGCATGCGATCATCCGTTCCGCATCGCCTTTTTGCCATTCGCGCTCCTGATGCGTTGCCCGTAAGACCGAAAGAAAATAAAAACAAAAATAAAAGACGGCGGAAACGCAGAGAGAGTGAGCCGGGCTGTTTGCGCCGCCCCGACTCCGTTGGATTTGCAAGCGGCTTGAGCTTCGGATTGCAGTCTGGCTTGCCGCTGTCAGACGTCGAAGTCTGCCTTCTGTTTGCACACGTCGGCGGCGTGTCAAAGATCGGCCTCACGCTGGAGAGGTTGTTGGCGAGAAGAGTGGTTCGATGTTAGCACCAGGAGCGGCGCACCGGGGTCCAATAGGATCAGGCTAATCTCCCGGATCGTTCTTGCACTTGCTCTATAAAGAAGGAAAAAATAAGCAAAGGCGGCCGCCATAGTATACCCTTTCCTCGAAAAAGTGTGCAGTACCATGCAAGCTAAGGTGCATGTCGATGCCGTCGTTAAAGCGTGCAGAAAAAAGCAGTGAAAGGTCTTTACGACGCTTATACAAACCATTTGATCGCTTCACTAAATGCACGATCTTGATCAACGCCCTAAACCCTTTGGTCCCACGCTGAGGCTTTTTAGCACCGTCTGCGTCTCTTTACCCGTTGCAGTTGACGCAGACGTGAAAGAATACGGCGCAGTGAGAGGTCTTGATGGCGTTTATAGAAACCATTTGGGCGCTTCACTAAATTCGCGAACTTGATGACCCCACAAAGCACTTTCCTCCCACGCTGAAGCTTTTCAGCACCGTCTGCCTCTCTTTGCTGGTTGCGGATGACGTAGACGTGGAAGCATACCGCGCGGAAAAACACGGCTCTCTGGTTGGCCCGTGCTCTGTAGAGCGGCTCCCTTGTGATTGGTTGATTCCAACTTCAGTGTCTGAAGTATTGCGTGGGTTTGGCGAGGCGTAGTCGCACTTCTTTATTTGCTTGGTGTTCATGAGTGCACATACACGTTCTTATCTCGCGGAGGCCGACGAAGGGATGTTTTCTTGTATGCATATCAGATCAGGTGCACGCGATCTTATTAAGTCATGAAGGGAAGCAACCTAAGGCCAAACACGTGCCATGTGAAGCCGTCGTGCATGTAAAAGAAGGCAATAGAAGAATCGGAGAAAAAGGAGATGCGATAGTAGCTGATGAAGGTAGGCGCTGTTTTACTTTCTTCCCCTGAAGCGCAGCTATGTAAACTCCTATGTGAAAACAAATGTGATGTTAGTTGCCTGAAAAGGTGGTAGCGATGAGCTTCATTTGGTATTCTACGTGAAACAGCGGGGTTGCGAATACTAACCACCTCTCAAGTTTCTGTCTTACATACATATGTCATTATGGAAAGCACTTATCGAATTTAGAAGGGAAGCCTCAGCATCGCTATCTGCTTTTTTTTTTATTGGAGCCATACTAATCTTTTACTTTTCAAACGCACATTGTCTCCCCTATAGCTCTCAGCTGCCTACAGAAGCGTTACATTTGCTCAGCCAGTAAAATTATATATGCCTAAGCATTTCTCTGTTTATGCCACTAGACAATATTCTCGCTTCATTACTCAGTTAAAGTTTACTATACTTTCCATCTTATCTTTACGCAAGCGTTTCAGAAGGAGTAAAAAGACCAACAATCGATTTCTAGAAATTGGGTGTTAACGATTAAACGCTTTTAGGGAAGTCGCTGTTTTGCCTTTTGTCGGCTGCGTTTAAAACCTTTACTGCCGTTAGCGTAGCTAGTTTAAGTTAGGTTTGGAGACCACTTTTTTTCTAATCAGAGTTTAATTGAGTCTAATGCAGGGTCGTGTTCACGTGGAACGAAGCTGACTGCGCGCCTCCATCCAGAAGAACAACGAAAATAAGACAATTTCGCTCGTTGCAGGACCAAAAAATAAGAGTTAAAGTGGATTTGATAAGGTGCTATCACGTCTCATAGTTTTCAAGAAGCCGCGATGGGGAACCCGCCTGCAAGGCTTAGACGTGACCAGAGTAGGCGCATTCCGCGGCTGGGATTCTGCGGCTGTTTTTTGTATACAGTCTAGCCCGGTTATAACGAAGTCGGCGGGAATCGGAAATCACTTCGCTATATGCGCTATTTCGTAATATGCGGACTACGAAAAAAAAATGCATACATCGGCATACCGATTTATTGCCGCTGAAAGAAGTCGTCCAGCGTCCCCTGAACACGTTTCGCGAGTGCGGACTTCAGGATTGCGGCTTCCATACCATCCAACTGCGAACCAAAGATCTGGTCGAACTCCGGACTCCCGAGGTACATCCGTAGCGTGTGAACAGCTGCGATGGCCGCTGCGGAGGTGACCGGCTTAGGGGCACAACTAGCATCGTCGCATTCGCTGTCGGAGTCGCTCTCCGCCAAGGTCTCTTCCATGACACTCCCGGCAACTTCTTCAGTCGTCAAGTCCTCGGTGGCAACAAGGTCTTCGTAGGCGAAAACGAAGTCCATGTGGCTTAGACCCGCACCCTTAGACAGCACCTTGGCGAAACGCCGTTCAAGGACGGCGCAACACGAGACCGGCGTGCCATGCGATGCAGTGAAGCAGCCTTTCGCTCCGCAGGAGAGCAGACGACGCCACCAAAGGACGCCGTCAGCCGAATTTTGCTCTTATTTTCGCCGAAAAAATCGCCTCAAGGACGCAAAAATGTGTTGATTGGCAGATTATTTTTCGGTTGGTATTAAATCTCTTCGTTATATCCGCTGACGCGCTCTTATTTACTTCGTTAAAACCGGACCCAAAATGTATTGAAAATGCAAAAATGGGAATGGGAAATTGAAATCCATTCGTTATAACCGCTATTTCGCTATAAGTGGCTTCGTTATAAACGGGCTAGACTGTATACCCCAATGATATAAGGCCTTCTAGCCACTTTTTCTGCACGTTTTTTTTAGGTCAGCATTACTGCTTTTACGCTGTCAGAGGTAATCGTTCGTCAACAGCCCACGCTTTTTTTATCCTTATTTCAGTGCCAAGGGCAGAGTTCTAAAAAAGGACCCGGGATGGAGTCTTTACAGCACTCTCTGGCTTCTGTTTCTCAGACAAGACAAGCCTGACACATCTGATTATTCATAGTCACGTCGTAGTTCTTACTGTTTTTTTTTCGAAAACGCAATGGCTTTTCACGATCAGGACAAAACGAGACCAGACAATAGAGAATAGGGTTAGGTATTTTGCGACAAAACCCGTTTCCAGGGCCACTTTTATTCACATCGCCTATCGGGAAAAATAACGTTAGTGTCCCTGACAAGAAAACAAACAGGACAGCTAGGGTGAAACATGTTCGATCCCCAGATGTCAGTGCAACCCAGACATCACTAATGGGGCCGAAGAAAACCCCATGGAAGAGTTGGGAGAAATAAATTTTGTATTCCAGTCCTAACTTACCACTGTTACTTATTTGTTGACCTTTTTCTTCTTGTTCTGGTTTCATCGCCTGTAAAGTCCCAAAAGAAATGTAGCCAGGAGATTTCCTGGTCTCTTTGACGAAGCCAATATGTATGCGTTTCTGCGATGACACGAAAGACGAATGTAAGCGGTTGACTCGTTCATTTCGTGGAACGCTGAGAGACCCGTTGGTTGAATATGTGCATGGATCGTCGAAATTTTTCTTCCGCGACAAGAAGGCTATAAATAGACCTAACCCAACTTCCCCGTACAAGAATACAATGGTTAATTTCAGGGTCAGAGCGGCTCTTTCACATATCGGCTGTAAGCAGTCGAGGTCTGATTGACAAAACATATTACAGAAAAGGCGCCGATGTCTGACTTCTGTTCAAAACCGTTAACGCAAAGGGACTTTATAGCAGCACTTGAGAATGAATAGTTAGCGACTAAATTTAATACGATAGACACTACATCAAAACATTTTTAGAACCCACCTACAACCTGAAAGAGATCTTAACAAGATAGCTTGCGGGAATTCTTCAGTGTGAACCCACTTGCGTAAATCGCTTAGCAAGTGTTCGTTGCCTGGATTGTTTTTTTTTTGCGCATTCCAAGCCAGACAACCAATGGTTGCGGACGGTTTCCCGCAAGTATATTTTTTACTCGGAGAAATCTCCCCAAGCTATCGCTTTCGGGTATCATTGGTGCTACCAGTGCGTTTGAACTTTTGGTGTAACGTCAGTCCACACAAACCCACGTGTGACATCTGACGTCAACTACAAACATGATTGGCTGCGAAGGTTGTGACATCACCGTCCCTTATACCAACGAGGAATTGTCGTCCCACATACACTGGGGTTGGCGTCGAACTTGGAATGTAAGGTTATCACGTTGAAACTAGCCTTGCTATTAAATGTAGTCATATCAGCGTACAGTGGCAGCACTGTAAACCCGTTGAAATATGGGTTGTAGAAGAGTTGCAGTTGAGGTTGAATATGTCTGCTTGGGCCGAAATAGAGCTTCAAGCAGGGGTTTATTGAGTCTAGAAAGGGCCACTGAAGACAGCCGCTGGGTGCGCTTGTCGAGTTCGAGCCCGAGTCGCCTCAACCTTATTCGGTTTACCTTTGCGGAATCGGCATAGCCTCTACACAGGCGTCACACTCAGTCAACCGTCAAAGCAATCACCTATTTAGCGCAAAAAGATGCGCTAAAAAGATGAATGCTTTGTCAGAAAGCCAACTAGGCAAAAATCTTACTCTTCTCCTCTGTCAGCCGTAGCACGCTCAAGACACTGCATCGAACTTCGATGCATGACTGAAATAAGCAGGAAAGAAAATGAAAAGAATAATGAATAATTGATTTTCACGTACTAAAGTAAAGATGATGGCTAAGGAAGTCATGAGGTTGATGGCTCCAGACAAGATTACACTGCCTAGATTTTTGCACTTCGCCTTTATTTAAATGCAGCTGCCACTGCCGTGATCTAACCGGCGATCTTTGGTTTAGCAGGCGTACGCTGCAGCCACTCAGAGAGAGGAACGAATGAACAGAAAAAAACATTAGGCGGTGCACCTTTGAATAAAACGCTATTGGGGATTTCAATGTGGCCGTGAGAATCACAGGAACGCCTTATTTCTGTGTGTGCTAAAGCTATGATTACGATTAAGGCAACATTTTTTTCGTTATCAAAATTATTCGTCGTTTTTTCGATCATGCTGTTTTTTTTATCTATGGTTCGCTTAATATGCGAAGTTAAGAAAGAACGTTACGGAACGTAAACATGAACCTAGGACCTTTCTTACGGCCATTCACCCGAATTAGGAATTCTAGAGGAAATTGATCTTCATTGCTCAAGCATTACAGCGCTATAATTTCGCTTCCCCATTCGGCCAGCCGCCATGTTGTTTTTAATGCTGCGGTGATTTAACGCTGCTTTTTCATCATTCTAGTTTCCGCATCATCGCGATATATAACGCAAAGTTGCTCTAAGCCGTAAGGTTTGTGGAACTTGTTTGTGCTGCTATACATAAACGCGTGTTCTACGCACAAATAAATGCACCAAGAGAGAGAAAGATCTTTTGGTAAGTCTTGATACTGAAAGTTTGAACTGCCTTGATAACTGTAAAAAATTCTTATTTCTTATAAGGCTCCATAGCGCACAGAATTCGAGCTCTAAAAAGCGTGACTTAAAAAAGCTTAGTTTTAGGATCCTCTTAAGCCCTACATTCAGAGAGTGGAAGAGATAGAGAGAAGGAAACAAACATAAACAACAGGCTTGAATCATACGCTGCCAAACCTTTGTGAGCTCAGAGCGAGGTGCTCAAAATGTGAAGATAGACATAAGAGGAATGATGTTCTTGCCCCAGGACTTCGACCGAATCATGCTGTGCACTCTTTGATGGCGGAGAGAATTCGTGCTTTCCGCGCCCTTTCACTCGAAAAGTATTTCTGCGTGTTCGTTTCATAGAAAGTTCTGGGATTAATCTCTGGGTGTTCAAGGCAGGAGGGGAAGTCTGGGTCGTCTAGTGACGCTATTTATCGATGATTTCAAATTATTGACTGCCCTTAGAGAAGTGTTATATGTAAGTAGAACGAAGATAATAAAAAATACAAATCGAGAAATTGGATAAATAGAATGAACAATTTCATTATTCATTGACAGAATGAAAAAAAGCAGCAAAAAGTAAATACTTTAGAAGCTGTGATTAAAGCTTGTTCTTGGGATATATAGGAGACGTCTCATTTCTAAAGCTTTATCCAACAACGAAGATAAACACCAAAGCAAACTAAGACACAGAGAGATTGGTTGCGTTTTTCGTGCAACCAGTTGCGCTGTTCCTTAGTTTCTCGTTTGTTCGTTTTCGTGTTTTGTTAGCAGTTTAGTAATTGAGAATCCTGACAAGAGGAATTTTAGTTAAAACCACTGAAAGCCGGATGCGGTCCGTGTGGGCTCATCGGACCTTATTCGCAATATGCAGTTACGAGTGTATTTGACATTTTTTGAGATCTCTGTCTACACATGCTCTCTTTTTTTCTCTATTGTTGGCGATGTGTTTAGGTTATAGTCACCGTTTTTTTTTTCAATAGCATTACTTGATAGAGGACAAATTTCGTCTGCAATTTTTTGTAATGCATCAGTGATAACCTTTATCGCACTGAAACTGCTTTCCCGCATTTCACTAGAACACACCGTACTGAAACACTGAACTAAACGACTGACTAAACAGCTCACGCGATATGTATATAGAAGCAATGTGCGCGATGTACCAGTCATATGATACACTTCAGAAAAGCAGCCGTTTTAAAGGAGCCTTAACGGTGTTCGTTGTCTTCGCTATGAAAATAAGGTTTTTTTTTTGCACAAAGTTACACTGTATCCGAGCAAACCTCTAAATGAACAAGGTTAATTGCATGTGGTGCACCGAACATACGAGTGAAACAATGAAAACATACAAAACATCCGAGCCGTCTCAAAGAGGCGTTGATTGGATCCAGCCTTTTTAGGCCAAGCCCTGGTAACTGGCCAAGCCCTGGGTGGCAATATGCGTATTGGGTAACACCCGATGAACAAAGGGGCTCATTTTGTTTGGGAGGGAATTTGCATGAATTCATACGTCAGCGCAAAAACAAAGGCATCGGGAAGCCTATGATTGCATTAGCATTGTAAATCAGGCAGCTTCTGGAATTTGCTCGAAAGCCTTCTTCGGGGTCTATTTCGCAATTGTACTGTCATGCGGCGGAACTAAGCAGACGAAGTCCGCTTCTTGTAACAAGTTATTCGACTTGTGTGACTGTCGGCCCTTTCCACCTCTCGCCCCTTGCTAAAACTTCTATTTAGATGTGGCCTGTCTACATAGACACGTGTTCCCCAGCACGCAAGCCTCTATTTGCATGTGCCTTTCAGCGCTGTCATTGTTAGCAGGGCTGAAGTTCTGCGGGCTTAGTGACACGCAGGAAGATTGCGCGCAATAGACGATATGCGAAATTGCTTGGCGGTCTGGCAACACCGCGCCCACAACTTCCGGTTTCCATCTTGGCGCGGTCGAGCTCGTCGAGCTGGTGCATCGTTTGCTATGCGTACTTTCTTCTTGCGAGTGCAATTTCAACAGCCAAGCTTCAGCTGCCGCGTTGTTTTCACAGCTGATCTTTAAATTAATGTAGGTGCTTTCAATAAGCGCCAGCTTACTCCTACCGCATCCTCAGCTTCGCTTGAAGTCTGGCGCTGATGATCGCAATAATCCGCACTCGAAGGTGGGTTGGAAAGTCGAACCGTGACCGTGTGCTGTTGTCGTTTTAATGCTCGCATTAAAGCACCAGTTCAAGCATCACGCAGGTGGACGCGAATTCATCCCAGGTGGACGCGAATTCATCTGGTAGGGTAGCGAGCGGTTATTTTGCGGTGAGTGCGCACGTGTGTTGACAAACTTCTGTGACAGTGCGAACTTTCGTTCGCGCCGACGCCAGGAGCTTCGTGCATTGCAGTATAATCACACAAGACCCTCGACCAGCTGCGTAATTCGATTCCTTTACTGTAATGTGCAATGCGCATCCGCGGGTTTCAACGTCACCGTTTCAGAGCCCGGCGTCGGTTGATTTTCGCCACAATTCGTTGAAACCGCGTCCTGCTTAAGACGCAGTCAGTCGACATTAACAAGAGGAAAGTAGGCATGCACATATAATTCAAAATATTGTAAGCAAAGACGCAGCTTTTCTTTTATTTTCAGATAAGCACTGAGCCACCGCGGCGGCTTAATTAGAGAAAGATGTTACAGCTGTAGGTGCATGCACGGACTCGATACGCTGGTCAAGCTGTGTGTGCAGGGGCGAAATTGGCGTGTTCGGTTGCTTCCGAAACTTAATTAGCTTGCTCCCAAACTTGGACAAATGGCTTTGTTGCGAAGCAAGCTATTGGAGCTTGCCACAACGATAATAAAATATGATGGCCTGAAGCGTTTTCAGAACACTGTTGCACGTACTTTCTAGCTTAGACATGCGTACCTCCTTCATAATAAAGTAGCTATATTATTCGCTTCTTTTTTTTTTTAGATTTTCGTCGCCGCATATATCGAAGGTATAGGAATCCTCAAGAAATAAACCATTCGCACCTCAGTTTTTATACGTAGGGTGTATTGCTTCAAAAAGACTCCTTAACGCGCATAACATATGCGTATATTGTCCAGAGAGTTTGCTCGCCCTTCTAAAACTAACTGAACGCGGGAAAAACGTAACTGAACACGTAGCAAACTAAGCAGTAATCGGCATATGGTTCTTCGAGTGAACTTATTTCGCCACGGCACAAGCGATTGGCCCGCTCAAAAAAATTACCTTCTCTATTACGTTGTTCAAGTATGCGTCTATATATATTCACGCCCGACCGGAGAGTTGATAAATGCACGAAATCGGCTTCTAATTTTGATCAGAGACAACAAAGGATGTGGTCCTTATCTGAATTTAAACGCAAATCACCTCGAGAGATTTGTCAAAAATCAGCGCAGAAAGCGAAAGCTGCGCACTGATCCGCGTGCTGACACATGATACCTCGCATGGCGTTTTGTGTTACTAAAACGTTGGAACGGGGTAAAAAAATAGAAAAGTGAAAAGCTTGAACGCACCTAGTTCTGGCACGCATCGTAGTGTCTTTTCACAGTGGAGACGGTAGCGCAACACTGCATCGGCATTTTACTTTTCAAACGAAGCACAGCCGTTTTAACCCAACGCTGGGCAGCGGTTTCGTTTTCTGTACCGTGCCAACATGGAGGACTTAGGTCTCGGAGCGCCAAGAGATGGCGCTGCGCATTTCGCATATCGTCTATTGGCGAAACGAAACTGGCATTGTATTTTCGGCATCTTTTTCCCTCTGGGTGGCCCTGTCTGCTATAAACCCTTAGCATGTGAAAGTTCGCGTCATTCCCGACAATTCTGGACAAAAGAATTTTTGAGCTGGAGACCGTTTATGAGCGCCAATTTTTCATACAGTGTAAGATTTCACTATAACAAACAATATATCCGTAAATCGCCAGACGGCAGTCATGTATTTTTTTTCTATGGACGTTTCTGCTATCGTCAAAAGTATCTATTGGTTTTCTATGGCAGTTTTAAATGTTCGATACGATCAGTGGAAGCATTTTGAAAGAAACATTTTGCTACACATCAGAAGAACGGACCACTACCTGCAATATCTTCATAAGAGTATCTTACAATTTTCTAATTTTCAAAATTTTCGGCTAAGAATGGTCGACATATACAGCTGGGTTGGGCTTAATATGTTTTGAATAAAAGCTGTACGATATTTCGTGCTTGTCTCAGAGCGATCCCTAAGTAGACAAAAGTGTTCCCAATACTTTTTGCTGTTATCTTCCGATAACAGCTCATAACGAGCTCAGAATTCTTGACAGCAAAACTGCGATTCTCTTTGATGCTTCAGAAACATCTCACAACGTCGCGGCCTTATCCAGCTAGCATTCAGCGTTTTTCCTGAAGTTGATGAGCGTGAAATGATTAAAGCGAATTTTTCTGCGTAATTGTTTACTATTTGGTCAACATTGGAAGTAGACAAGCCTCTTAATAAGCCATTTCGAAAACAATGCTAAAAGGTGACTTACCCCTCTGACCTGTTGAAAAAAAAAATGCCGCAGTTTCTGTCTCAAAACAAAAAGATCCAGTTTGGTCGTACAGTTATAGGAATACGGACGCCTAATTCATTTGCATGTTTCCTTCACCATAATGATGTCTAAGGCATTACAATGCATGGTTCACCACGTCGTATTCGTTAACAACCACTAATTAAGTTTTAACCGAATTTTGTCTATCATGCTGATTTGGTTTCATCAGCGGAACTATCGCTGCGACGTGTAAGGAGTGCGTAGGCCACTTAATGCAGAAAAAAAGTTAAATATTGAATATTGAATTGGAATATTGAAATATTGAAATATTGAAGTGGAATATTGAAGTGAAATATCATCGAGGGCAGGTAGCCTGAATTCACTACGAAGCTTAACCGAAGCCTGCTTCACGAGTCGGAACGAGAATGAATGATATATAAGCGACTGCAGTTTTTTCTTGCATTAAGAGACCTAAACACTTCTTAGTGTCACAGCCATCGTTCGGCTGATGAAACTGAAACCGAAACTTCATGGTACGAAAAAAATTTAATAACAAATGATTCGGTGATCACAGTCCAATACGACGCGATGGTTATGTAGTGTGCTGTCTAAAGCGTAATTGAAAGAAGGAAACTCACAAACAAAACTTTGGTATCCATAGTCCGTTAAATGCAAACTGCCCTGTTTTAACTTGCAGTTTTCTATTATAAACGCAGTACCAGAATTCTACTACTTGACTTCAAATCTGTATCGTAATATTCAATTTAGAATGAACAAAACTCGCTATCGAAAAGGGCTTTTTGGGCCCTTCACCACGGTAATCATGGTTGCAGCGTGGGAATCACGTCTTTGTGACAAGCAAGCTGGGCCGCTATCAATGCGTTCTAAAATAAAAAGGGTACTCACATTTTTTATATGCCCAGTAAGTTAGAGTAAACCCCAACAAACGGATCTCAAAGCACGATACTACGAGGCACACAATATGGACACACTCAAGCTATTCTGATCTAACACCACAAAGGTTGCCGGGTTCACATTCATTGCCAACATTGCCAGCCAGATGGAAATTCAACCGAAAAAGACAAGTTTTGCACGTTCAGTACGCCGTGTACAAGTCTTCGCATAGTGAGCTAGCACTGGCCGACGCAGTTTACCCCGGCTCCCCAATGGCCACCCGCTCTGTAACGTCGTCTGCTGCCGTGCCTTATAATGAAACATGACTGGGGGCTCATAAAACGGGGGCCGGCCATACGGAGCTAAGGCCGACGGGGAAGATTTGTGGGGTTTCGGGAGGAAAGATAGGGATATTGCGGAGAGGGTGTTGGCGCCAGGGAAAAAGGGTGAGGATAGGGAGGGGGGTGCGCCTTTGGGTTTGACTGTTTTGCGGCGCGACTTCTTTGTTGGCTGCGGTAGAATCGAGAACAAAGGCGGACAGAAGAATAAAAGGAAAAAAACTTATTTCGCGCCTTCCTGAAAGGCCTCGTCGTACAGTCTAGGCCGTTCGCGGAGTAACTGAGTAAAAGGGTTGACGGCAGCTGACCAATTGATTTGGCCTGCGCTGCACTTGATACAGGAGCACACCTTAGTGAAAAAGAAACTGTGATGAAATAAACTCAAACAGGTTTTTCAAACAAATGTCATACAACTATCATGAATATGTCATAAAATTGTCGTACACTGCTAGAAAACAAATTTGTTGCACAGCTGTCATACAGTACCTCCAAACTCTGACATATGTATGACAAATCCTTATAGCGTTATTGTCGCATACAGCTTTTTTTTTTCAGTAGGACAGGCATCAGTTTCTTTCCATTCTCTGAAACAACAAGGACCGCAGTAATGTGAACGAGACGCTGTATTACTTTTTTCTAAGTTCGAATACCCCCTTCAGCAGCTGAGTCCATATATCTCGATTATACGAGGCGCTATTTCCACAACTATGAACGCTGTACAACACAGTGAAGTGAAACTTTGTGTAAAATGACATAGAGCCAGGCATACGAAATGTACTAAGGAATCAGTTTGTGTTAACACAGATGGCTTCGTGGCATGGCTCCCGTAAATGTCAATTCTGTTTTGCTTGTTTTCCAACAATAAACATCAAAGTGCCTAAAAGGTGTTGATTTCTTTCCAAAGGAACTTACTGGAACAGGAGAAAGACAAAGAAAAGATTGTCTGAAGCCTTGAATGTACTAGTGAGTCAAAATATAAATATATGAAGACCTGATAGAAAATTCATAACCCGTGAAGGTTGAAATTTTTTTGTGCAATCCTGGAAAGCTGCATACAAAAATCTGAAAGTCTGAAAATTTTTCCTGTGACGGTCATAAGGATATATGTCAAAAATGAAAACACAGGCTAAGGAGCGGACAGCTAAGATTTTGGCCATAAAGCTCCCACACATGTAGTCAGGAAAGGGGAAAGGAAAAGAGAGGAAAAAATATCTTCGCCAGTTTTCCTCCTTTTCTCTTCAGCAGCGAAAATCTCGGCTTGATCGAATTCTTTTTTAACAAGGACCTGTCAACAAACTCCGCTCCAGCCCCTGCAAATTTATCTTATCTTCAAATCCTCTCTTCCTGGCACAGGATTGTTCGAGTTCTTTATTTCTTGCTTTCTCGAATTGTGTACAAACTTGGTTCTGTTAGCACCGCGGTCGAGCTGCCCTGTCGGGGAAATCTTTCGCAAGAAGGGTTTGTCCAAGTACGGGTGTCTTCGGTTATACAAAGAGCAGGGTTTTAAGTGTTGTGCGCCGTTGCTGCGGACTGTACCGGTCTTTACAGCGTGTCTCGCATCAGTCACGTGGTTTCTGTGTAGTGTTTTATTGAAGTTTTCGAAGCTATTGCGGAAATGATGGGAAACAATTTCCTTCAGGGACTTTTTTTTTTCATGCGTTTTCAAATACTGGCTGTAAACGCTATTTGCTTTAACACCAGGGCTTACATGAAACATTGTTGGAACGAGAAAGCAATAACAGGAAACTAATTCCGGAAATCAAATTATAAAGAAGCGTAACTAGAAGAAAATGTACGAGAATAAACTCAAGAAAACCATGCATATCGCGCAGGATGCGGCTGTCTATAGGTCATCGTAGTATATCTATAGGCATGTATATAGGTCATCGTAGTACCGTGCGCAATACGGGAAGCTTTTTCGTAGGTCAAAATTGCATGAAGAAGCAAAACTTGAAAGTGCAGATTTTTTTTCCATTCAGTATTGTTGTTAGTCTCATTGTATGTTGCGGAAGTCCAGCCCGTGCTGATTCAGCAACACCGTTATACCTTACAGGTTTGTATAGAAAGCTATATACATAATATACTTGTCTGCATCTTAAAAAATAAGTTTTAGTGGTCTGCTCCCTCTTTAAGGTTACCTTCTTCTCAGCCTGTACTAAATCCAATGCGAAACAAGAGGCTCTGCCATATCGCTCACATCACACCTATCCTGTACTATCTGCGGCTACCTGATCTTTGAAAACCTCCTAATGCCATTCGTCCATTTTTATTCCTGCCGGCCCCTCCTACAGTCACCTTCCCATGCCGTATGCGACAATGGGTTACCTTAATTCCCTTGGGATTAACTAGCCGAGTTCATTAAAGATGTCATACTACCTAAAAACAATAGAAATTTACTAATTCCTGAAAGATACTCTAGGCCTGGCGGGGTTTGTTATTTAATTTTTAAGGCAAGATATAAAAGATTGCTTTGTTTGCACGTACAAGCTGGAAAAGAGTATTCTGCAAAATATAGTTTGTTGTGCAAAAGTTCACCAACCCGCCGTGGCATACTCCTCGCCGTCTCTCGCGTAAGGGGGCAGATTAGAGCAAATGAAAATAGATCGAACCCCTGAAGTCTTACACTATCGAGTACGCCAATTTAGAGATTTCGATTGGAAAGGCGAAGCAAACAAAAGGAAATGCTTGTAGTGATAGGAGTGCGGATAATTATTTGCTCGGTAAAAATCATAGGCCGCATACCGTTTTGTGTCTTACACTTTTAGAGGGCATATTTCATATCTTGCAGTCACCGCTGGAGCACTGTTTGTGGAGTGAACTGCGCGGCAACGCGTGAAAGCACCGAAGCAAGTGAAATTAGGCACGATGTTTAAGATGCCCTTCGGTCGCTTTCATGAATTTCTGAATGCGTTCACATACTATCGGATTTCAGGCCCGCTGAAGTGTGTGAGAGAAACTTCAGGACATAAACTCCCGAAAGGGTAATTCAAAATCCCGTTTTCTTCTCGTAGAGGTCATTCCGGGTGTCATTTTTGTTTCTTGCCTTGCTTTAAAAAACCTGTGCAAATAAATGCGGATACAAGTAGCAATGACGAGTTTTCGGTGCAATGCACTGTGTGCAAGCATATAGTTTTGCATGCAATCTCAGCCCGCGGCCCGGATGTACACAGTGGTATACCAAAGAATGAACGCGACACTCCTAGAACGCCATTGTGCACCAAAGATTACACATATCAGTGGTTACCGATGCTAACAAGCAGTCGATGGACAAGTAACTACTCCATGTGGCCTTCACCAATAAATTGATGGAACAACCTTTCTCGCTTAAATCAGCGTACAAAAGTCGCCCTACGCTAAGAGAAAAATTAGCAGCCTCTGAAGTCAGAGTAACATATCTCGATCTGATGCAGTGAGTGCATGACATCGCAGGGAGTAATTTTGGGCCACCTTCATAAGGTATCAATTATCTATACCGATAAATTCAATGGAATTTAATGCTCTAGAGTCCTTCACGGCAGCCAGTATGCTGAGCTAATGGGTGTTAGTATGCAGACGTCCCAAACTGTTACGCTGCCGCCATACCCATCATTTCCTGCTATTGCCGGATACAACTCAAAAACAAAGCGGCAAATGCCCCTCAAAGGAGATCCTCCAGCCAATGGCGTTGACTGATTTCATGACGTCATTATTAATCTCCAGAACCCGGCAGTGTGAAATCACAGGGCGACTGACATCAGCATGGAAGTTAAGCACGAATTAATGGACTAATAGCGACATCATGTGAATCAATAAAAGTCATTGGCTGGAAGAGGGCCTGCTTTCGGGGTCATCTGGCACTTCGTCCTTAAGTTGTACGATTATGTGTTAAAACGACTGCATGAAAAAGGCATTTCCTATTGGTCTCCAATTAGCCACGTTCTGAGCGAGCTATGGTCTCCCAGCATATTTTACCAAATATCGTATTCTTATCTCTAGTGCCTTTCTGCCACCCGCGGCTAGGCTTTTGTTCCCATGACTATCCACTCCATTAACCTGCAGCGCACCACGGTGTCCCTGTTCTTGGCGTTGTCAAACTTGTTCGAAAATTTCACCCGCTTGACTTTAAGTCGGATATCATTAACTCAGCGTTATCTCTAATGCTCAGCGTCACTTTTTTCACTTAACACCAGCTATCTTTTCTATAGTTCCCGGCTTCTATTTATATCAGTAGGAGCTTTTTCTAAACGCCTTAAATTTTTCATCGAATGAGAGACATGTATAAAGTATATGAGTTCCTTTGAATAGGTGCGAAGATAGTTGGCAATGAGAGCGAAGGCATTTACGCAGTTACAGTTACAGCCACGATGTTACAGTTTTCAAGCAAATAGACATGGCTCATGGACGCAGCCGTTCTTAGTTCAGAGTTTTTGCGAAGGCAAGCTAACGCGCTGCCTAGAGTTCCAAGAAGCCCGCATTCATCCATCCATCTGTCGATATTAATTTAGCGTACACGTACCTCGCAGATGGCGTCACAAATGTCAAGATGGAACACCACTCACTGCTCCATGGTATACCTCGGAGCAGGTGGCGATAAGCGGATTAGGTGAACGCGCTGCCTTAAGCCGCAGGCCTGGTTTCCAGTATGGGGGTCACTTTGGTGTTAGCGCAACCCCTCTGAAGATATGTTGGGGGCATGCAACAAATATGAGCGCCTACTTTTACGGCTGATCCCGGATTGGTCTTCGCGATTCACTTAGAAGCTTTATACTAGGCTTCAGATTTTTGTCGATCCTCATATTCTATGGTCGCGTGGTGAATGATTAAATTCATTTATTGAAAAAAAGGGTGTATTCTGTATACTCTCTAAAGCCTCAATGGCGACTTCCTCACTGACGTTATAATTTATATTCCATACCAGAGTATCGCCTCTAGGAAGCTTGCTATGTTTGGGATGTGAGTTTGCGAAACTTTTTCATGAATTTCGCTATTTATGTATCTAGAAATATTCAGTGCACCACCCCATGACGACAGGCGCTCAGGGCGCATCGAAGCCGGATTCTTTCCTTCCGTTCGCGTCACTTGCGCTGGTGATTGAACATTAATCACAAGTCTGGCTGGCGGCCCAGCAGAATTGACCAACGCCAGGAACAAGCCGTCATTAGCACGTGTCTGATGTGCTCTGCCATCCCATAGCAAGGCCATATCAGTAGAGCAGTGCCCAGGGCGGAAAGCTTTTGTGTTACGTGATCCCCCAGGGTAGTGACAAATAACGGAACAGAGAGGCGTGATCAATGACCGGAAGCTTCGTTCGACGTGACTTCCGCTTCCGGTTTTAGTGCCACCTATTCAGAGATTTTGGCAGAACGCCTATTCTTTGCTGATAGTGTCACGAAGGAGACGAAGCTGGCAGTGGCGCGGGACGGAGCGCTCGCGCTAGGCCAGCGGCCGTTAAAATCGTCGCATTGCCATCAGTCACAACGTCTCATTCTTCGGCTGGCCGCCGCGTAAAATTTGGTGGAGGTGCGGGGCTCGTCGCAATCCTGGTCCTGGAGGCTCGGCGGTCTGATTCAGCCGTGGCCATCGGCCGTGTGTTGCTGGTCCGTGCCGCCGGGCGGTGCCCCAGCCGGCCAGAGACGAACCGATCTCGCCGTTATTTTTACGCGCTCCGGCACATAAAATCTAAAAGAAACTTTGTTTTCAAATTGGGGGAAGCAATTAACTTCATATTACTATTTTTTCATGTGTGTGGGTTCTTTTTTTTTGCGAAAACGTGTCAGTGTAGAATAAGAAGAAGCTATTGAAGCTATTGAATAATACTCGAATAATGATAGTTCATCGTCCAGCCAATGACATAAGGGCCGAAAAGCTGGAAAGGCACTTTAGATACCTCCTCCTATTAGTGATAAGTAAACGCAGATATTGTAAAGGAACACCGCAAGACCTAACGCGCACACACCTAACAAAATAAAGCAGAATAGACGGTAAACTGCATGCACAGCATATACAAGCTGAAATGCTACAGGTATCGCACCACCCATACAGATGGCTAAGCAATGGTGTTGTGATTTGGAAAAAAGTAACAAAGTCTAACAGCAGATTGCGGCAATGTGATGATGATTTAAAATTGTCGTACGAAACGGACGCTGTGAGACATTTCCGAAAATCAAAAACCTGTTCAAAATCATGGTTACTAAAAAATTACAGATTTCTATAAATTTAGATAATCGTTGGGGGTAATATGCAATGGTCACAGAAATATTCAATACTTCAGGAGTTTCTGTTTTAAAGTTTGTTCGCTGCAAGTAATCTTGTAAACAAACACATCCGAAATGTCAGATTAACATGTCATGTAGTCAGGTAATTTCTTTCCTTAGGAAATAAGAAAAAGAAAAATTTGCGGAAAAAAGTATTACTTAAGCATACTATTGGTAAAACTCATATAATCTGTCTATCTCTAAAGCAGATATACTGAATGGTGCAAAATTCGGCAATCTGAGGACACGAAAATCGGCGTCGAAAAAGCGTTGGGTCTAAGCTGTATCCGAAACTCAATAGGATGTCACCTTTGCGGAAGAAAAAAGAAAACGCCAGTTGATGGATAACAAGTGTTCGTGAACAGCGCTGGCACTATCCCCTGTTTTGTATAGCATGTCCTTTTGGTAAACAACGAAAAGAAAACCTAACTTTTAAACATCAGTTTACTAAGACCTTTTCTGTGAACACCGCCAGCTTTTCATTATAATTTTTTTCTGTACCTGCAGAAGTGCATTAACGGCAACGAAATTTTGTTGCTGAGTGCCCAGAGACGACACTTTAATTGAGACTAAAATGTAAAAATAAAGAACCGTGTTCTGAGAATGCACAACTAAAGAAGCGAGGGAGGCAGCAATTAATTTCGAGCTCAGCACAATGCCGCTTATCTCGAAGCCGGTTCCTTGGTTCCGGTGCATGAAAACTTCATTAATAACTGTTTCATTAATATTTTTCCCCGTGGCGTTCACTGTCACAGTGCTATTGTGTTATGGCGCTAGTATTCACTCGCTATTAAAAGTCTCCCGCTGGCTCACCCAGCAGCGGTGTAGGGAGACGAGCAAGAATTCAAGGATACTGGCAAAGAAATTCTGATTTTATTATTATGGACTCTTCCTGCAAAAAGCGACGTGCTACTTTCCGCCTGGGAATGCTTACCACAGCGAAAACATTTGCGCCCGGACACCCGAATGCAAAAACGCAGGCCATGCACTCATAATGCTCATTCTTTAGACGTCGCTGCGCAACTCAAGCAACGTTGAGCTCTGCGAAGTTTCAGGCGCGTAAAAATTTCGCTGTGCTGCAGACAAATGACAAAAAGTAATTTGATGCATGCACCTTGTTTTCAGTGCAAGTTTATTTATTTTTAGCAACTGCCACGGGCGAGAAAGTATAGCGATCTTATGTGCATAATATTCGCTTTATGGTCCTTGTTATGTATGTGGAGTTTAAAGTCTTCAAACTGCGCACGGGTAAAATAATCAGCTAACACCGTTTTTAATTCCACCGGAAAACAAAAAATTTCCATCGCACGTGCTACCCAACAGTAAGAAGATCGCTGTAAGTTTTCGACTGCCTCTCTGAAGCGTGCGAAATAGTTTCCAACAGCATGCTTTGTAGATCACTTTTATGTCGGGCATAATCTCTGTCAAAATGTTTCTATTTCTTTCTCATGTTTTTTTTTCTCGCTTTCACTTTTGTAAACTGGTATGTGCTTGAGCTTTCAGAGGCTTTTATAGTCTTTTCTTTGTGCTTCAGAGACCATTGTGCTTACCATAAACTACCTACATCTTCATGGCTTCCTAAATTCTAGCTATTGTTTTTATCATATGCACTGTTTCGTGCTTTTAGGTGGCTGCAGTTTAGATCTGGAACTCTCAAGTTAACTAAGCTACGAAGATTGCAGCTTACAAAAAAGAAACCAGTTAACTTTGAATGAGACGATAAATTCACCGGGAATAACCGCCGGCCTCAATTGGCGTAACAAAAATTAGCCGTTCGGAACACTGGGTGGCAATAACTATTAAGACTAGCACGTTTGCAATACCATTTGCGCACTTTGTTGCGACAAAAAAATGCGGGATGATTTCCGTAGACTGCTCGCTGAAAATTATGTTGACTGCTTGAGGACGTGATTGTATGCTGCCATGATTTTCACACCACACACACTGCGTCGCTAGGGTCGCCTTCTTCCTCCCCGGAGTTGGCACGTTACTTTTGTTTTGTTTAGTTTTGTTTCGATTTATTTGTGTTCAGAATCTTAGTCATCCTTTTTATAGAAACGTTCATGTTTTTCAACCTCCCTGTCAGCACCGTGATGTCGACTAACTTGTGGTTATGAAAAAATTTATTCGTAAAAAAGTATAAATTGGAAGTTACTTAGGATGACTTACCAAGTTACATCTTCAGATCAACCGCTGCCCACATCACTCTTAGCCTCTTCTTTTATTCGTCCTCCGCCGTTCCGCATAGTTCGTTAGTGAATGTCTTTTAGGGTAGGCCAAACTAGAAAATAAAATTTTCCCTTGTTCTAAATGTACTTGTCAAGATGATCTTAGTTGCAACACAGACTGATAAAAGGCTATACACTATGCGTAAAAAAAAAAAGTTCACAAATTCAGAGTCCATTATAATTTCAGCGTTAGCAGGCGCGGGGAATGAAGCAGTATCAGGAAGCAGGATCAAGTTTGCGGAAGATGGCGGAGGCGTGATGGCGAACCTGGGACTTTCGTCGTCACGTTGCTATGCAGCGTTACAGTTGCGTCATACGTGACGTCACTGTGTGCTGGCCAATCAGGGTGGCAGGTGGTCTGTGCTTGAGGATGGCGATTGCAACGTCACCGTAAAGCCGGAGGCAGAGATAGTAATAGCTAAGTGTGGAATGAAATATTGTCGCACATTTGTTAAGACTTCTATGATTGGCTTTTGGGTTACCGTAAATTAATGCCGGTCAAACTACACGATATTCACGTGAAGCTATTCTTGATCTAACACCAAGGACAACACATTTGAATTTTTGTCTTTAGAGTTCGGCGTGTTGCTTTTTGTGGTTCTTCAGGCATTCTTCGAGATCTAAAGAAGTTTATTTTTTTGCCGGGAAATCCTGTGAAAAACTGAGAATATTTTCCCCTACTTGATTCATACTCGTGACATTGATGATTAACGTCGATTTCATTAGAGACTCCGTGATCACTTATTGAAACTAGCTGGTGGTGACGTCTAACCTTGGATGCCAGCAATGAAAAAAGCACTTTGTGAAAACTATACCCTAAAACGGTGAGTAGGTGGCCACTAATTTTTTCTCGTCATTTCCTTCTCTAGCTCATACAGACTGTTCTGAGTGAAAGCAGCCTCTTTATCATCAGAACGCGGTAAAACTATTTTTAGAGTTTACACCGGTTTCACGGTTGTGTTAAAACACCTGCTTTCAAGCTGCTCCGAACCCTTAAGGGCCGCTTTCTCTACCTTGTTGACCATGCTTGGATCAGGATCACACAATATTCCGACGAACAGTACTATGACGGGCAGGGAGCTCTAAATACAAGTCGCAATAGCCTAGAGGACAACTTCAATCCTTCCATTTAATTTGTGTCCGACTGGACATCCATGCTGGTGTTTAATGCCTGTCATAGTTTCTCAATAATACGCAGAGGGAATGTTAGCGCCACCGCCTGTGCGAATTTCTTAAAGAGCACTTCATCAACTGCAGAAATGCGGGGGAGACGAAGTTTCATTTCATTTCATTTCATTTCATTTTATTACCTTAAAGGCCCCTTAAAAGGGGTGTTACATAAGGGGTGGCAAGAGTAAAAGCACAAATTCACAATGACAGGAAAATTTCTACGTTATCAGTGAAAAGACTTGGGCAAGTGATGATGGCAACGTTGTTCGGAAGGCCGTTCCAGTCTGCGGCTGCACGAGGAAAGAAGGAATTAGAAAAAGTGACGGTGCGTGGTCGTGGACGGGAAACTTGTAGGTGATGGCTGGTGCGGTGAGATATGCGTGCGGGTGGAAGAATATAAGGTGCGATGTGCATAGGGCTGTGGAAGAATTTGTGAAATAAAGACATGCTGGCAATGCGACGGCGGAGCGATAAGGGTGATAATCCGGATGCTTATTCTTCTTGGCTAGTGTTGGTTCGAATACGTGGATTCTGCCTCTGAGTCGGTAGGTGCTCCGCAATGCTCTCCTTTGTGCCCAAATTAAACTATTTTTGTAGATCATTTCTCATTTATCCAGTAAATTTAACCCCAACTGTTAGGCTTGTGTGGAATCTTTCAGAGCATTTCTCTGAAGTTTGCCGCGAGGACAGTCGCATTCGAATGGCCTAATCCACGTTTGATATTCCCCAATAGCTAAGCCAAATACTAAGTCGCATCCCTTCGGCATTCCTTCACCTCATCATAGTGGATGACGTCCAGCGGCACTTTCTTTCTCTCTAGATATTGTTCAGAAACTCTATGGTGCCTGTAGTAAAGTCATAATAATGACGATGATGACATAAACTAAACATTAAGACAAGAAAATTCCGGATGAACGCTAAGTTGGATATACCCGTTTGGCCTACTGAATCTGCCTTCGTAGCACAGAGATACGTCACTGAAGCGTACGTTGTGACGTCAGCAGAACCCAACCGCCGAAGGGTTCCGGGCTTCCTCCCAGACCTACACTCCTCCCATTCTTTCCCGTCACGGAAGCACCAGAAATGACCATCGCTCGGAGGCGGACCCCAAAGCTGGAATTGATGGAACGTCTTCGCACGATGTTCGCGTTTCTTTTTTCCGGCATGTAACGTAATGGAAGTCAAGGCGTGATTGATAAGACGATTTCGTGTTGAACTAAGGCCAATGCTCGCAGAAAAGGCAACGTTTAGAGAATCGAGGACGCGAAAAGACGGAATGGACATGGCCACCATGCCATTCTCGGCGGCAGGAAAAAAGAGGTCGAAAAAGGAAAAGAGAACAAATTGTTGAGGAGGGGGAAAAATGGGTGCTCCAGAAATATTTGTCTCGGGGCTGACCGGATAAAACGGCCAGTCTTTGCGGGCACGCCATTTTCCGCCTCTTCGGAAGCAACAACAATTGCTGTGCGCTGCACACAGTTTCGTTTTTTTTTCGTTTTGTGCCACATTCCTCACTATAGACAGATGATGCTTGTAGACCTAGGACGATGCATTTCGGTCTAGGAGAAAGCGTGGATCAGAACGGGCAGTTTTACTGGTATGCAGCTTGCTTTGTTAAAGCAGTGCTACACTGTCACAACTAGAACAGCCGTGCGCTCGAAACATTCGTACCCGAGAATAATTCTTAATGGCCGTCGCCCGTCCACATAGTAAGCAGAAAAAAATGCCAAGGAACCTGTCATATTTCAGGGAATGCTATCATGAGAAAAAATAAGCTGGGCTAGTGAACTTAGAGAACCAACGGATGGTTCTGAGCTATCTTACTAACCGTACAAGTTTTGACCAAGCCGCTTATCAAGGCAAAAAAAGGGCCGAGGAACATTTTTAGGAACCCAATGAAAGGTTTGTATTAAGGGAGTAATTTACTCATTGACATCCACCCGAGCGCAGCCACACAGCTACAAAGGAAGGTTTGGAACAAGATATGCTCGTGAACATCTTGCGAATGCAGAGTATGGTTGCTAACTTTTTACAACTATGCACATATAATAACAGACAGTATAAGAGGGGTTTATGAGTGTTTCTGGCAAACCTGAAATTAGGTTCGAGCTTCTGCATTGAACCTGCATAAGGTTGCCAACTATTTGCAAAAACAGCTTCCCACGCCTTCGCCAATGTTGGTAGGAGCTGTGATGAACTCTTTGTTATTGTTCACACAAAGTTTGGAAGGTTTTTGCTTCAGACACTCTTGAAAATGCGTTGCGGAGCGTTCCCGACAGTTTGGTACTCTAAAGCATGAATCATCATAGCCAAATTTCAGCTTTTGAACTTAAATAGAAACAGGTGAGAGGAGAAATTTGATTATAAGTTATTAGCGGTCATAGGCGTATAACACGTGTTATCCGTGTGTTCAAACGTGCTATGCACTATTACAATGAAGAAAACACGAAGCGAAACAATTCATGTCAATACACCTTTAACACCTCACATAAAATGGTCTATAGACAGTATATAGACTTCTTATAGACTCTATTGTCTTCCTACGTTTCTTTTTTCTCTATTCAAAGTATGTAGATTGTCTACAGACAAAAGTCTACTAAAAATGTATGGACATAAATCTATAGATTGTCTATAGACTGTCTATTACATTTGTATTGCCTAGAGACTGTTCTCTAAGATTTGTCGGTAGTCTATAGACTTTATAGACAGAGGGCTATGAACCGTCAATAGACTGTCTAAAAATTTTTTTGTAAGAGATAGATCACCAGCACACCGCTCATACATGACCGCTGCTCTTAGTTAAGCCCTGTCATAATCATCACCATCAACATCATCAGCCCACACACGCTCACCGCAGGACAAAGGGCTTTCCCAGTGACCTCCGGTAACCGCGTCCAGCGTGAGACGCGACCATCCTAAGCCGCAAAAATCCCTACCCTCCTCTGACGTCCCATTCGACGCCTTATTTTTCTTAGGGCCCTGGCTTCCCAATACAGCCTCCCTTCCTATTTTCCGACGCCAGCTGCATACCTATGGCACTGCTGCGCGCCTATACTGGCGTAAGGCGTAAGAGTGTTTCGATGTTTCGTCACATGAGTACCTCCTGTCTTCCGAGCTCGAAGACCGCTTCCGCCTGAACCCGCTATGCTTGTTCAGCCGACGAGCAAAGCAACGCGCGACCATCTATATCGGTTTGTCTCGGTCGCTTGGAGACAACTCGATTATTCCTTTGCCTTTCGAGGAGGTCCGAAAAAAAGGACTGACTTCTGGTCATGGCGCATGCGCAGTGACCGGAAGTGTATACGGCGGGTCCCCTTCGGGAAATTGGAATTGCAGTTGAAGTGTGGCGCCGGTCAACCTTCCGGTGGCAGCAAACATTTTTTTTATCATTTCATTGAACCTTGAAGGCGTTTCTTTGCCTTCTATAAGAGAACTGATTGTCCCGGAGTTTTTCGCTACCAAAATCTTCTGTAAACATAAAAAAAAGACGTAACGCTTAACCGACTGCTGGTCGTTAGAAGGCCCACGCAGTATTTATTCGCATGCGCACTTGTGCGCAATAAAAGCAGACACCTTGTATATATGTGTAAATGTACCAATATTTTGGCACTAATTTGAAGCATGGCGCTCGAAATGAACTACACTGGCGCTCAGTGTGACTTGCAACAAGCGAGATAATGCAGGGGCTTATTCTGTCTCCTTCATGTCTCTATTTCTAGCTTGCTTCTTCTTTTTTGTTTTATATTTCCTGTTTCCTTCCCTCTTGTTTCCCTCGCTTTATTTCCGTGGGTTCCGGTACCCTTTGAATGACGAAGGAAATTTTCGTGTCGTAATCGACGCGATAGTTTAAAGGTCGATGGTAAAAACCCCGGCCTTCGTATATACAGTTTACTTGCCGGAAGCGGAAGCCGAAAGCGGATACACGCCTGGCGTTGGCGGAAAGTCTTTTAATCTGTATCTGGGAGACACGAGGAATAATGTGAACCTGCTTCCCTGTTGTGCTCTACGTTCGCGATTGTAGCGCCACACGCAACACTGTCTTCCGCCCATTTTCTTTCTTGTTTGCTTTAGTTTTTTTCCTTTTTTTTCCTTTTCGGAGTGCTGAACTTTGTCAATAATTGGAAAAAAAAAATGAAAGAAAATCGCACTACTGAGACTTAAGGCATGAACTGTGTTTGATGCCATTCATACTATCTTGAACGGCGTCAGCCTTTCCACAAAGTGCTTATCTTTAATACCGTGTGGTTTCCCCCTTCTGTCGACGCCCTGGGGGAAACTTGGAATAAGCCCAGAAAATTGATATCGGAGGCAGGAAGAAAGGGGGAAAGGGAAGAGATGAATGGGAGTGAGGCGCTGGGAACCAGATGAGCCTCCAACCCAGGGAGCATAAAGCATTACAAGTTTATTTATTTAGACAGGTACAAATGTCTGGCAGAATGGCGAAAAGGCAGGGGCAACAAGGGCAGAAGGGTCCCGTGTAGACAGCTTAGGGACGTGTGGATCAAGGATAGTGCTCACCACATCAGTCGTATGGATATACGCACGCGAAATGCACTTGGTGCAGCTCCTGTTGGGGTTCATGATCACAACTTGGTCGTGCGAGGCCGAGTATTCTATAGAGACAGTGGTGTTTCTCTTATCCATCTTACTCTTCATCCAACGTCACGTGACTACCACGAACAACGCTTGCTGTTCTGGCCATGAGGCAATATACAGGGTGTATATGCTACAGGTCAGCGTGCGCATGCAGTATACGATTATATAGACTTGGACACTCTTTATCTTAATCCGAGTGAGCTTAAGCTTGGACTACTGCCTAGCTGGGCTATTCCATGCAGTAGCAAAAGATACTAAGATACACGCGTAACATATTAGTACACATAAATCATCACGTGAAATCTGTCCCGTCCTGTAATAATTTATTTCCTTTTTCTGATTCAGCCTCGGCTCTGGCTCCAAGAGCTCCAGAGAGCGTGAGGTCGCGAAAGGCATGGAAAAACTGCAACAAATTAGTGCAGCACTGGTTTAATTCACTACACCTCTTACGCTAGCCCGCAACAAGAGCCGAAGAAGAGCGCTTTATTTATCTAAAATGTTTATTTGTTTTTTTTTCTTTGCGGCCACCTACACAACCCTTAATCGTCCCCTGAAACCTTCTCGTCCGAAGCTGGAGCGGTACTGCCATGTCGGGAAGAGTGTCAAATTCGGAAGCCGCATTCATTACAGAATCAATATCATCCTACTAAAAATAAACGAGAAGAAAAAAAGAAAAGCCAGATCCTTGCCAACTTCAAACTCACAGATCCTCCATCCAATACGGTAAGCTTCGGATTCGCCTTACAGATAAACGGCGTTGCTCATCACGGAACAGCAGCAAGCAAGCAAAGTATCAGTGCTCGCCCTCGAAGAGTGTCGTTAACGCGCCCATCGAGGTCCTGAGCAGAGAAGGAATTGATCGGTACGCGCAGTCAGCGAGATATATCCAGGAGATTTGTGAACAGAGGTGTCGGGATGACCCTGGGTGATGCTCGCTGATCGATTTTGCCATTACAACCATTCTTTCCGAACAAGCTGTCGCCTCTTCTCACCGGCCGTAAAAGATGTGTCCCACCATTTATTATTTCTCTGTGCAATTAGAACGTCCTCACTCCTGTAGCGAGTCGGAAAAGTAAAAAAAAGACCGATTAATATGAGTTAAATTAAAAGAGGAGGAAAATAGAATTGTCGCTTTATCACTGCTTTTCTTTTTATGTGGCGGCCTGTCGGTGCGCCGTACTGACCAAGCATTTATGGAACATCGAAAAATAAAATCGATGTAAGCGATCGACGGCGAGAGAAAAGGGTGCGAGGTTGGCGCAACCTGGCCAAATCGATCGTTGGGCCTACCGCGAGGCGCATCCAAATGCGTCGTGCAATGCGATTTGCTGCAAGGTGGCCTCTGAAGTGGTGAGTTGAATTCCCGTCGTCAATACGCATTGATTCGATTCGCCAGAGCGCAGAGGCGATTCGGCTCACCGCAGTGCGGATGAATGTTGTCGATCGTGCAGTCAGTAAAATCTATTAAATTGTTGTCGAATTCATATGAATGCAAAGAGGCCGAGATCGGGCATAAGAGAAGGTATAACAAGAGCCAGTAGAGGCTTGAGTCCCGTACTGTCACCTAAGCGAAAAACATGCGTTCTGATCATTGATCCACGTCTGGAATGCTGAGAAATGCAGACTTCGTAATTGCTTGGCTAGTATTTGACAAAAGCGCCGATTTCTCTGCACTAATACCGCTTTCTCTATTATGTGTCCCATGTAAAACCCCATACGCTGAACATTTCAGGTGTGCTCTGAAACCGTTGAAACAATAAAATGCCGCTCTATCCATAAGATATTTCCACAAAAATGGCACCTTATTTTATAATATGGCTGTTGTATACAATTACCTGGGCGAAATGTTTTTCAACAAAAGAAACATAAGCAACCCGTTTCCTTTAATTGATTTCACACAAAAACAAAGTGTACATTCATGGCTTTCTTTCAAATTTCTTTTAAGCCTCGCCTCTGTTAGAGCGCTAGAGTAGATACCAAGAGAAATAGGTTTTATAGGGTGCCTTATTTTCACATAGGAGGTTAGCAATTAAATTAATTGCTAGAGATAATTTGGTCACAACAGGCGCATAGCAAAAATTCAAGAACATTGGGGCAGTCATTTGTCCAAGAGTGGACTTAACGCGGCTAAATATGATATGGTATTTATGTTATCTTGGTAACGACGGTGTAACTGATGGTAACTTAAACTGCAAGATAAAGATAATCTTCATATTTTGTTTCGTATTCCGCACAGTGATCCGTAGCACGTACAGTTAGAGACGATGTGAAGGGGAAGATGTTATCAGGATTCAGCTGTCGATTATTCCGTGAGTAGAACTGAAAATCTCCCTTTCTTCTTGCTTTTTCAATGGTCTTCCTCCGGACGAATATTGCCCACCAGGAACTTCTGAACCACAGCGCGAAAGAACTGTGCATATCGTTGTAAGGTACAAGCAGAGCGTTCCCTTTCATCTTGGAGTTAGCGGTACATACCATAGCTGCGAATCACTCGCATGACATGCGGGGCAGCCCCCTTATTTCTCTCTAGATCAAAGAAGAACCTTGGCGAGCCATACCGGCACCGTTCTACTCGAGTTTACGCACGTCTTCATACCCGCATCAGATGTTGCGCAGTATGGTCGGCACTCTTGGCGTTGCTTAAGCTTGTGTAAGGAAACCAACGTAGAGGATACGCTCTGCTCACAAAAGGTGAGCCCAGAACCGCAGCCCGTATCGAGTATGGACTACATTCCGAGCTTTTCACACCATCTAAAAACAATGAGATTGCGCTATGCGTAAGGGTCGGACTTAAACGGTTAGAACCGAAAAACAGCGATAAATTACGCTGAGCTGAAAGACGCCATCATGTCTGCCATACATGACGCAAGTAGCTGGCTAGTATCAGTTAAAGTAGAACACGAGAAAATTAAGGAAGTGCTGGAACCGGGAACGCGAGAGACAGCGACATCGTTGGAGTTCAGTACCGCAGATTTGAGTATTGAGGCATTGGTCCGCGAACTGTGATATGCTTTTGCAGATAGGGAGGCTAGACGCACAGCTAAGTGCTGTTGGATAGCGAGGCGCCGTCTGCTCAGACTTATCACCAGCATGGGCAGTAGCTTAGTTTAGTAGGTGGTTTAAGGATGTTGACTAGTTTTGCAACCATAACAAACCGTCAACGCAAAAATATGTACAAGCGGCAGAAAAGTGGCATGTTCTGGGTTCCATGAAGTTAGGAAGCAGTTCCATCGCTGTGTCACCTTGTGGACCATATTTTGGAGGGCCTTCTCGTTCAGTGGCGACTGCAAACAGAATATGCGAATCAAGATATCTGAGCTAAACTATCACTTAAAATTTTGTCCCGTCACAATAATTTAACCTCGGCATTTTTACTCTTTGTTACGACTGTAAAACTTCCTGCTTCTAGGATACCTGTTATTACAACAACTTCTGCGTTAACCCAGGTTAATTATCACACAGGGACATCATATATTTAACAAAAAAAGAGAAAATACGCAGCAAGAAAATATTCTTAGGAAAAAATAACCCAAATTTGCGTTCTGATATAAAAACCAAAACAATTCTTCGGAATATTCAAACAACAAAAACCGATGCTTCAAACGCGTAGCTATGCGTTATCTCTATAACATAAGAAAACTGCGCCTAAGGACGAAACTTTTACCGATTGGAATGGGCTAAGCGCTGATGATATAGAAAGGCGCTCTCATTTCACGCTATGCCCTCGAGAAATTTTACCACACTTGCAGCGTTTCCATGAGGTGAATTCAGCATGGGGAACGAACCGAGGCGATGCAACGGAGAAGTGCTACGCTACAAGCTGTAGCTCAAAAAAGGAGCGAAGCGAGCGTGTATTAAGAAAGAAAGAATTAAGGAATGCAGGAAAGAAATAAGGAATAAATTATTGAAGGAATGGACAACTTAGAGAGAAGAGAAGAAAGAAAGAAAGAAACGAAGGAAGGAAGCGGGAACAAGACAGATAAATAACAGAGAGGATTTGGGAGGAAAGAAAGCTGGAAAGAAATAATAGCTCATAGTAGCGAATAGGGAAGAAGGAAGGAAGAGGAAAGGAAAGGTAAAGAGGAAGAACGATGGGAAAGAGAAGTAAAGAAAAGAACAAAAGGAAGATAAATGTGTCCAAAAAGCAGAACTGAAAAATAGGTATAAGAAAAAAAAAAACGTTTTCGAAAAGTTTGGGTAGAAGTTCGTCTTGTCGTTCTCTGAACACGAATGATTCAAGTAAGCTGCAGATCGCATCATTAGAAAATAACAATTTTTCCACCAGACACCGTGCCGCAGCCTTCACACTCTTCACACATACTGGCTGTTAATAAAGTGTGCCAACAAGTGTCATAGACTGGCAACAGTTGGTAGGGCTACTTAGAAAGGATTAACCGTATTCACATTTTTTGGACATTGAATAGCTGAGGACGTCAGGGAAGGCGTTTACATCTTTCGTTTTACACTTAGGGTATCTATTTATTGAATTTATTCTTTTCACGCAGTAGGTTTAGAGCTGAAATGAATAGTACAAAGGGTTTGCTCTAAATACATTTGACGTAGAAAATAAAGGTTCGAAAGCAGAAACATGTGGCTGTGTTTGATTGAAAAGCGGTGCGAACTATTGCGTAACCAAACGCGATTCGAAAGTACGGCGTTCGCCGTTTTGTGGAGCAAGAGAAGGCTGCCGCTTGGAGCCACACTTTATTTGAATATGCCCAGTGGGTGGGCACTTTCAGAATGCGGGCTCACATTTGCTAACGCAGGGCAAAAGGATGTGAAATTATGTTTTCACGGGGCTATTACTATCCGAGCTCTCTCCGCGTCAACATGGGGAAGCTTTGGGCCAGTTGGTCTGACATGTTGGAGAGGAGGAATAACCGCGAACTTGACAGGACCACTTGGTAGGGCTACTTAGAAAGGAGTAACCGTATGCACATTTTTTGGACATTGAATAGCTGAGGACGTCAGGGAAGGCGTTTACATCTTTCGTTTTACACTTAGGGTATCTATTTATTGAATTTATTCTTTTCACGCAGTAGGTTTAGAGCTGAAATGAATAGTACAACGGGTTTGCTCTAAATACATTTGACGTAGAAAATAAAGGTTCGAAAGCAGAAACATGTGGCTGTGTTTGATTCAAAAGCGGTGCGAACTATTGCGTAACTAAACGCGATTCGAAACTACGGCGTTCGCCGTTTTGTGGAGCAAGAGAAGGCTGCCGCTTGGAGCCACACTTTATTTGAATATTCCCAGTGGGTGGGCACTTTCAGAATGCGGGCTCACATTTGCTAACGCAGGGCAAAAGGATGTGAAATTATGTTTTCACGGGGCTATTACTATCTGAGCTCTCTCCGCGTCAACATGGGGAAGCTTTGGGCCAGTTGGTCTGACATGTTGGAGAGGAGGAATTACCGCGAACTTGACAGGACCACTTGGTAGGGCTACTTAGAAAGGAGTAACCGTATGCACATTTTTTGGACATTGAATAGCTGAGGACGTCAGGGAAGGCGTTTACATCTGCCGTTTTACATTTAGGGTATCCTCTGTCCATTAGGGTATCCTCTGTACATTTAGGGTATCCTGTCCTCTTCTCGTTCTTCAGTCCTGTCAAGTTCGCGGTTATTCCTCCTCTCTCCGTGTCGTTCATGAGACCTAAATCCGTACTCAAATAACCATGTTTTATTGCGTTTGTTCCTACAAACGCAAGAATTAAACGGGCCCGAACTCGTGCAGTCGGAGTATGCTTACCAAAACCTTCCCGGAAAAATGTGGAAGTAGATAATTTAACAAAACTTCTGTTTGGGCTAGATGGTGCATAGCTATAAATGAAATGAAATTTAAGCGCACACGAAAAACGCGCACAAGAGGAGAAACACACAGGACAGGCGCTAACTTCATCTGATTTATTCGCAGGTAAGAGAGCGAAAATATATACATAAAACGAGACATGCGCAGTAAAGAAACAGATCGTCATATCACAATGCGTGCTCAAGGTATCTGTATTCTGCCTGCAAAAGATTAACTGATGTATCACTCACACAGTCATGCCATGTATCACTGTGTATGTATCACTCACACATCAGGAAGAGGGGGCATGACTGTGTGAGTGATACATCAGTTAATCTTTTGCAGGCAGAATACAGATACCTTGAGCACGCATTGTGATATGACGATCTGTTTCTTTACTGCGCATGTCTCGTTTTATGTATATGTTTTCGCTCTCTTACCTGCGAATAAATCAGATGAAGTTAGCGCCTGTCCTGTGTGTTTCTCCTCTTGTGTGCGTTTTTCGTGTGCACTTAAATTTCATTTCATTTATAGATGTGGAAAAAGGTTTGTTACTTTTCAGCCGTGTGGAACTTTCAGTGATCATTTGTTTTTCTCTTCAGCCACTTCTCTAATCTGCTTCTTATGTTTTCTAGCCCGCATGGCTTAAAAAGAAGAGCGAAAGCTAAATGTTCTCTGGCGAATCCTCCGGGGCATCTGCCTTCTGTACTTTTCTCTATCAGACCACGCGCACCACCCGTCTTGTCCCTATTTCCTCAGTGTCTGCCTTTTTTTCCTTTCACGAGTTCAAGAATAAACTCTACACTAACCTTATCCAGGTCATTTTGCTTCTCAATGCTGTCGCTTCAGCCAGAATCAACCGTTATCTTATTTCGCACGGATTTCCACTACTTTTCTCAAAAGTCAGCAAAGAAAGAAAACTCAGGATTAAAAAAAAAAACAGTTAACGGAAGACGCGTCCTTTTCGCCGCCAAAACCTGCGATTCTACCGAGTGGCGTTTCTACTACTGCCGCAGGCACATTTTACAAAGAGCGAGTGAGTTGGATGCTGAACGACAACACGTCTGGCCTTCCGCATGCCACGGCGAAGAGTTGCGCCTCCCGAACGGGAGACTCTCCCTAAATCCCTTGCTTATGCTCTTATTTCTTTTTGCATTTATCTTAGATATCTCCTTTTTCCTTCCTTCTTTTTTCCGTTTTCCAGGCTAAGTTTGATCTTTTCAGGCAAAGAGCTGGATCGCCCGGGATCGAGGCAAGAGTCCCCACGGAATGAAGCGTCTTGTTCCCGTTTGCATATTGAGGGGTTCCGTACGGCGTCCCCCGCGCCCGCCGTGCACGCGGGTTAGAAAGAGCGAAAAGGACCATTGTTTCGTCCTTTTGCTCTTTCCTTCTTTCTTCGTTTCATAATGGATTTATTTCTGCGTTCTTTACAGATCTCTTCCTACTTCCAACCCTTCCGTCACTTTTATTTATTTATTTACCCTAAAGACCCAGAAGAGGGCATTACATAGGGGGGAATGATTAAAAGAAAGCACTCATAACAAATCAACTCATAACAAATGATAGTCAATATACAGAAGGCAGAGTTCGGGTAACATTTGGTTAAGTGCAGAATAACACATTGAAGCAGCAAAATTCAACACGTTCAAACAAGTGAGTAATAATTAGGGCAAAATAAATAACTACATATACAATGGCACACAAAAGAGGCTCTGGAGAAATGGCATAACATAAATGGCATAACATAACATCACAAGAAATGGCATAACAGAAGTGAAGCAATAAAGGACCGCCAAAAAGTTACGGCCGTCATAACACGGTAAGTAATATAGCTCTCTATGACGCATTTTCCGTGTGCAGAAATGTTAGTAAAGCTGTTTGAAAAGATAATTTAGTATGGCCGTTAATACTCTTTCCTTTATTGCTATTTCTTTTTCCGTTGTTTCGTTGTTCCTTCTATTTTCTCTCCTGTTCCTCTTTCTTTCTTTCTTTCTTTCTTTCTTTCTTTCTTTCTTTCTTTCTTTCTTTCTTTCTTTCTTTCTTTCTTTCTTTCTTTCTTTCTTTCTTTCTTTCTTTCTTTCTTTCTTTCTTTCTTTCTTTCTTTCTTTCTTTCATTTTATCGGCATCTAATTGTCACTTTTCGTCTTTCCCTTGCTTCTGTCTTCTTATGTGTGTTACCTTTTGTAACCATTACTGGAGTGGCACGCAAGCGAAAAGCACACAAATTTATTTCTTTCCCGGCATCATTCTTTACCTTTGTATGAATGTTCTTTTTTCCTGTTTTCCCTTAATTCCCGTTTCCTGTCCTTTGTTCCTTCCTTTAAACCTTCTTATTCCTTTGATTTCAGCTTCGTGTCTCCCCTTTTTGGGCTTTATGCTTCAGTCAGCAGAGGAAAGAGGAAGCTTTGGGGATACCCGAAAATCCCTGAAGACAAGAGGAAACGCGCCGAGGGATTTCTAGTTTTCTATGGAGTAATTCCTCTTCAGCGAGGGAGAAAATTCTCTGTGTTAGCAGGCAGACAAAGGACTTCCGCTGTTTATCTCGGCGTGTATACGCCTGGCATGGCGTGTTAAGAAGACTAGTTTAGATAGGCGCCAATGCGCTTAAATGCGATGCTAAACCATACTACATTATCCTTTCAGTGTCTATTTCAGACAGCTCTTTTATCTTTAATCGCGGCGCCTGGTTACCACGTGCTTTACCAGCGTGTGTTATCGTCTTTGTTTTTTGCTTCGGTCCTTTCCATTTTTTTCCTTTTTTGTTACCAAGAGCTTTGGCTGATTAGCCTCCCTATGCTGCCGGCTTTCTGGCCATCCCCTGGCGTGGGTATGCGTCATTTGTTCCTTTGAACAACAACAGCAGCAAAATAGTTAAGTTGTAATATTGGATTTGTTAGCGGTACGCTTACATCGCGCGTAAGGGTTGAGGGCAGTCAACAGCGTCTTTATCCGCTTGCACCCGCTGTTCCTGAGAGCATTAAGTCCAGAACTAGAAAGGGAACGTAATGATGAAGAATGGAATGACAGTAGGAGAACAATTTGCATTGTAAAAACTGCGGACGCTGAGACTAAAGCTCAGGCAGAACGCATTATCTATTCATGCATCCATGTACATTATAATACATATTATGAACTCGTTTTAATCCTTACAGAAGCTTACAAAAGTGGACTCATTAGCTCAATTGATGTGCCGAAAGGAAGAGTAACACAAAATGTGCTTAACGCTATATACCGGCGTTCATGCGGAGACGGGTTTCTCCATACAGGCTCAGGTTGTAACTTCAGTAGCAGAACGCGGGGGAGGATAAAATGAAAGTATGCAGAAAGAAGATAAAGAGAGAAGGACTGAATTAGTGAATGAGTGAAGGAAAATGGCAGAGGAAAGAAGGAAGGAAGGAAGGAAGGAAGGAAGGAAGGAAGGAAAGAAGGAAGGAGAGGAACAAGAAGAAATGAATCAATCGAGGAAGAAGACATGAATGAAGGAACGAAGGAGGAAAGGGAAATGAAAGAAGGTAGGAAGGAATAGAGGATACAGGGCTGAAGTAAGAAGGGAAGCGAAGGTACGAGGTTGGAAGGAGCGAAGGCAGGATAGAAGGAATGTAGGAAGGAGTAAAGAAGGAAAATCAGATATGTTTGCAGCGCCAGCGCTGAGCGGACCAAATTACTGGGTGATAACTGCAGATACGCTTATTCTAGAACGTTGCTCTTGCAGCTGTTGTCAGTGGAGACCAGCCTGGAAGGAAAGGGACTGAGAAAAGTTAGGAAGTCAGATCCTAGGAAATAAATTGAACCAGTTGAAATTGCTTATTTTAGTTAAGTTTCACTAAACTGACTTTTATTTCACTGCTATCGGTATTCTATTCATAAAACGAAGTGCAATGCATCACAAGTGGAGGTTAGAGGGCAATATAATTTCTCCGGAATTCCTCCAGTTTTCACTGCTGGGGAATTCTATTTCTTTAACAATACATAAATTATCATAGCTATAGATGCGATGGTTGGCAGTACCAATCTGACTAAATGATATAAGTTATAAATGATATAAGTATGGTTTGGGGAGGTTTACCGTCCCAAAGCGACTCAGGCTATGAGGAGACGCCGTAGTGAAGGGCTCCGGGAATTTCGACCACATGGACGTGACGGTAGAACGACGTGAATAATTAGAGAGAATAAAACAGGTTGCGCGCTTTTGAATGCTTTCAAGGGAAATGGTGAGGTTAGAATGAGCATGGTCCTATATGGCACAAGCATATTCTAATTAAGGACGGATAAGCGTTTTGTGTAGTTAGCGTGATTACTACAAGGCGCGTGAATACAGTTTAATACCTGATAGTTTCTCACTCACTGCCAGAAAATGCGTACACATCACAAGTAATCCTCGCAAAAGGCGGGGAGATGGCTCAAGAGAAAGTAGTCCAGCCATAGACCTTTAAAGTAGCGCTTCTTTGGCGTAGGCGCCACACTGTTCGCTGAACTGTCGCTGGTATCAGGCGTAAGCATGGTGGAAGTGTTGGTAGAAGCTGACCGCACCCGTCGGCAACACTTCGAATGGCTACAGACCGGGGGCAAAGATGAAGGGTTAGGAAGCTGGCAGGTGAGATCATCAAGTTATCACCATCTTGAAAGAAGAAAAGCTTGGCCATTACGAAACGATGTGCTACTCGTCGGTTGTGAGGCACTCTTGCTTAGAAGGTTGGTTTCGTCATAAAACGGAGAAAAATTCAACAGGATTAATAACTGAGGCCGAGATTTATTTATTATGAAACTGGGAGATGCGGGCAATAGAAGGCGTTCTTTGCTTAAATACCGACACTGTTCAGTACCTACCAGAAGAAATTTTGCATCGACTGCCACCCAGACTTCTCGCGTTGCGCAGTTCAGGCGTTCGCCATAAGCAGAGGAGTCATTATTAATCGCTGCAATAGACCAGGGCAGAAGATTGGGAAAGCTTGACGACAGAATCCTAAGGGTTCCATTACTAAAAGCCTGACAAAACTGCTACCATTTGATGCCCTAACATGAACTGAATCATGTGCTATGGCACCCGATCTATTTCGAAGTTTACTGGCATACCAGAATCGCTTGTCGTGCCCTGAATTTTAGCCCTAAAGAGAACAGGAAAGTCATTTGTATTTAAAGACGATAAAAAGATAGTGGTTTTGTAAGCGAAAGATTGCAAGCAGTGGTTAGGGGAACCTTGTTTAATTAAGAGTTATCTCCTTCCTTCTCGAGTCAATCTTAGAGACTTACCCACAGAGAGATGGATTGGATCAAGCAGAACAACACTTGCGAGGGAAAGAGAGACGAATAAGGAAAAAAAAGGAAGAGATATACACTCGCCGACCCGGAAATGCTCGACCACAGATCAAAGAGCTCAGGGAGGGGAAGCAGTCCCATTCTCGGGAGTCGGGAAATAACGAAGTCACTTGCCGTTGTTTGGCCAATCAATGAACGAGAAACTTTCCAGTTGCACTGCCCAAGGCCGAAGGGCTTGGCTTTACTTGACTTGGCTTATACTGGCTTGACTACTCTAGACTTCGGCTCTCCGGTTATTTTTTTTCGTGCCATGTTCTTTAAGCCAGTGGTGTGGCCGTTGCTGCCAAGGATGAGGAAAGCTGATTGAATCGCCGGTCGATTGGGGTTCGATTGTTTGGCTACAGGAGAATGCGTTGTTGCCCTTTAGGATTAGTTCAGCAAGGATGAGTCTACCTGTTTTGGAAGGAGTTTTCGGCAAGTAATGCCGAAGCAACGAAAGCCTCACGCTGTGCCTGAAGATTCGGTTGAAGTGTTGCTGGGTGCTGTCGCGCTTCTTGAGAAATAATGAGGTCAAAAGATCAATTCACTCAAAGCTTTGGGACAGAAGGCATGACTGCCTCATTTTATTAAGGAATATCAATTGTGATTTCTAAGTGCTGGTCTTGAGAAATAATGTCGCAGAGAACATCTCGCGGCAAATCGCGAGTTTTCGCTGCCGCATCGAGAAGAAAGGGTGAAAAACCGGAAAGGCCTGATTTATCTTCCAAAAAATAAAACAAAACGCGGGGACCAAGATGTGATTACAATATACAACGTGAAGAAAAGCATAGTCAAGAACAAAGAACACTACGTCATCAACTGCCGTAACCAGTGAGGATTTTCGCAGAGCATACTTAATCTACTTGGCGAGCAAGCGCCTCCTTCTGATAGTTTCCGAAGAATGCAATTCATAATATTCATTTGGGGAAAATTATTTACAAGACTCTTTATCACCGGTACGACAGGCGCTGCGATTAAATGTGAACGTGAGTTTGAGTTCGGGAACATGTTTGGGCTTTAGGTTGGTGTAGGGAAAGACAATGACCTTGCAAGCAAGAGAACAATTTCGACAAACTTGTATAAGAGCGCGTCATTCTGGAGAGCACACCCTTGAATTGAAGACGGTGTTGATTCTGTCCATTTCTGGGCGCTTAAAAATGTGCTCCTCGTTTGGAGATATTCGCTATGAGCTTGACTAGAGTTTATAAATTCCGAGAAACGTTAACAGCGAAGTAAAATCTTCGGTGATTTCACATTCCGCTGTTTGTCTATTCTACGTTCATTCTTCGAGGCGCAAACGACCTATTGAATCTGCCAGGACAGAGGCCTGTTCTCGCCGCATGACAGCGCTTCATAGTTTACACTGTGTGTGACCGAGCTTGGTCTTGTTCCAAATGGCGAGCTCTCACCTCCAAAGCTCCACTCCTGGTTTTCAAGTAACTATGCTTGCTGATAGGTAGAGGACCTTCACTGCCGTAAGTCGGCAGCCTGGCTTGATTTGAATAATAGTTAAAAGCAGATGATAGCCACATTTCGCTCATTTTAAATACTAGTTAGTGCTAATTTACAAGTTCGTTCTCTGTCTACATTAGCGAACCCACTGATTTCAAGTTCGGCTATTTGTAATGCTGTATAGTCGCGCTTTGTGTCTGCAATTGGTGACCATTAGACGCAAGTCGCCGTGCAACGTCTTTAAGCGCAAATAAATGCATTGAAAGCAGAACCACTACAGTGGTGCGGCGCATTCAGATGACAACAGAGTAATCGCGGCGCTTGAACGAGCGTATCTAGAGGCGAAAAAGGAAAAAAATAGAAAAAAAAATCAGTGGAGCAATTTGTTGAACTAGTGTGGGGTGAGGCGAAAGCCTTTAACGCGGTGTTGCTGCTTGTGTCACTGATGTGTGGTTAAAATATTAATTAAGTACTCAATTGTTTGCGAATCTTAAATGCTGGAGGCACTGGAGGGCGTTTGGGAGGCCTCCGTCTGATTCGGCGCCTTTCTGCAAACGCTCTCCAGCGTCCTTGACAAGGAGAACTACATATGCGTTGGCAGGAAGTAGCGTAGCCATTAGGATGCTCGGCTGCGAAACGGAAGGATGGTGGTTCGAATCCCATCGTGCACAAAAAATTCTTTTCTGGTCTAACTAGAAAAAGCGTGACACCTCTGCTGACAACCTTCTGTCGACAGTGATGAGGCAGTAAAGGCTTTCGCCTTAAAAAAAAGTTTGATTTAGGACAGGAATGGCTCACCAATCGTAGAAACGACCGTGCCGACGAAGTAGAAAGCTCCCACAAAGTCCCAGCGCGGTCTCTTGCTCGGAAGCATGTTCCGGGACGACGCGTTGCCGTGCTCCTCCAGTAGAAGCCGGACGTCCGCGGGATCCACCGTCCCGTTATATTTGAGCCAGAAGTCGTGTAGCACTCTGTCGTAGCGCTGGCGGGCTTCCACCTCTACCGGGCCCTCGATGGCCCGGAAGAGCACTGCACCGAGGATCATGTAGATGAGTAGCACCACGGCCAGGAGCACGAAGCGGGCGTTCTCCTCACGAAGTCGCAGAAGGCGTCGACAGCAGCCGCCCTGGCGGCGGGGCGACGGACGCTTCATGCAGCGCACCAACACTCCACCGGTTCGGGTCGCCGGTCTTCTGCCGCTCCTGGTACGGACGGCGACGTCGCGCTGATATCCTGAGGCCGGCCGACGGGTGCACGTCTAATAGTCGTTTCCATTTCGAAGGCGCAGTAATCCATTGGAATCAATGCAGGCATCAGAGCATAGACGAGTATATACTACGACGCTTCACTTCTGATCCCCCAAGAGGCTTCACGTAGGTTTCACTGAACTTAAGACGAGCATGGGGCGGGAAAAGAGCAGATACTACCGATTGCTGCGTTCAAAGTCCCACCTACCGCTCCCTCTACGGTCGGCGCAGGTAACACGTGACTGTCCTGAGTCTCTCAGTTTCGATCCATTGTTGGCAGCTCCGAACAGCTTCGTCGGAAAAAACTTCGCCCCATATCTTAATGAGATCTAGAGGAGCGTAGTGTCCTGCAGATGTTTTAGTGACACTTACCTATTATGCACAGAAATATACCTGATGAAAAAAAAAAAGTCTATTGCCCGCCAAGGCAAGAATGACTGCATTAGAGTTCATCCGGGGACTGCCTGTGACGGCTATTTGACACGGTCTTTAAACAACAGGAGATTGAATGTTGTCTGAATCGCTTGTGCAATAATTTTTTCAACGTATCACTTCGATGTGGACGGCGTCAGACGGGAAGGAAGTTGCGTAGGATGTCCATGTGTGTCTTTGCAATCTGAGTGAGGGAATAATACGCCTTTCTTATATTCTGCTCTCAGTCACACTTTCGTTCGACCCGGAATGTCTTGACTCACAAAATCTCCTCTGAAGTCGTTCAAGCCTGTGCATTCTCAGGCGGCGGTAATTTAAGAGTGTATGCCTTGACCGCCGAATTTATATGGGTGGTGCAAAAGCGAGTTCTATTTTCATAAGTGCTGACTATCTTTTAAATAAAACAACAGTATATTCGTTATCCAAGGCTCCTGCCTGCCCATGTAGATGTTCACATTTGAATTCGAAAGAGTCGGTGCCATAAATTCCGAGTAGGGACTTCATCAGAACTGGAGATTAGTATACTATAACTTCTTCGGTTCGTATGTTTTCTTGCAGAAAACTGCATGTGCCTGAGGGATGCCGCAATGGACAGACGAACTTTGAAGAAAATATTGAAGCCTGAGCAAAACACTTTCCATTAGCCCTCATGAAGGATATTTTGCTCTTCGAGAAGAGACTTTCTCACGTAGCTTTCAAAAAGAAGCGAATGAAATGTCCTAGACCGGCAGACTGGCGCTTCCAGCAACGCGTTCTGACTTCCGGAATAACGTAATAATTGCCCCAATTTTTTTACCGTCTTGTTACAGAGTTTGCCATTAATGATGTGCAGTTACTTTTTTAGCTGTATTATTCGTTTAGACATTTCCTGGGGCCACTGGGCTTCATTATATTGACCTCTACACTAATTTCTAGTACCCGGCCATTAACTTTTTTCAGCTAATGAACGCTGACTCTTCTGCAAAAAAAGTAGCACAACTTCGTAATGCCATTTTACAGTATAATAGTTTCGGCTAAGAACATCACTACGTGGCACAGAACTTGTGACAGTCAGTAATGCCGGTTTCGCACACTTGTGCTGCCTAATTATACGTTGCAATTTCTTGCGGGGCGCTGAATTTTACTGACCCGTAATAGGTTATGAGCATAAATTCTTCCTTAGCTCAAATGCAAGTATTAGAATAGAGATAAAATAGAACGGCACCTAATATTTTTCAATTTCTTTATAATGTGACTGCGGCTATTTGTTCACAATGTATGGAACCAGTTTAATTTCAGCAGGAGATGATGTCAGAAATATGTGATATCAGATTATGACAACTCCGTGTACTAAATTTCAACATTTTTTTGTGCGTTGGCTATAGCCAAGCCTATTGGCATATCACTGCATATGCATTATGCAATCGTTCCTTTACTTAAGATGGACAAATGATTAAATCTACTCTCGTCAAGTCTTCAGCTTCGAGCACTTTACTTTCACAGTGGTGTTAGTTATAAACAGAGACTGCACAACGTACGTTACGGCGCTGGAAGAATTTTCAAAGCGCGCATGCTACGCATCTGTCGTAGCTTTGTGTAACGTAAGAACATCAGAGAGACGCTAGCTGTGACACCGTATTTCCTAAAATATCTGTTTCACGTTTTTTTTTTTAGCAGAACGTGCGTGTTTGATAAACTTTCTCGCGAGCAGAAACCAATTTGCTCTCTTTAGAGCGCACTTTCATAGAGTTTGCCGATGATAAAGAGCGAATAAAGATTTCTATAAATATTAATAAATGAGCAACTCAGTTGCTTCAGCAGGTGCGTTCGATAAATTCCAGTGCTCCGTAGAATGACCAGCTGGACGGTTCACAACACAATCAGCACGTCCCACAAGCGCTGGAAGCGATGATTTCAGTGGTAGATTATCCTTTAGAGGCTGCGACCTTTCACTGTTGTGCTGTGAAAACACCAAGTAGTGACACGCACACTCACACACTCACCCCCACGTCACTGAAAGTCGTGTAGTGGCAGCAACAGCAAACAGCCACGTAGGTCACCTCACACGCCGATGCAGATTAGGTGCACGTGGCACTAAAAAAAAAAAAAAAAACCGAACGTGCGAACTTGACACGCGCGCACTTCCTTTTGCGGATGCTGGGTATCAGCTGGTTGGACGCGGCGGCTCTCCAACACTGAGTGGAGCTTCGGCGCGCTAACGCTCCTTATTTTAGTTCGCTTACTGTGTAGGTTTTCGGGGCGCCCGCGCGTGAACGCAGCGCGCCATGCGAGCGTGCTGCCATCTCTTGGTGTGACGTTGAGACAGAGAGCTTCGCCAGGCGCGCTCCGCCGAGGACGGTAGGCCAGCCGTCATTTCCGAGATTCAGAATCCCCCTCGCCCTTCTCTCCCTCTTTCCTACTCTGCAGATGTAGCGCCATCTGCCGCGCCTGCGTCGAAGCAGTGGCCGTCGCTGGATTCATGGTTTCAGCCCCTTCCTTTCTTTTTCGGTCTCACTCTCGGGTGCTGTGATAAAAAACAAAAACTTAAAGATTTCTACATGAAATACTATCTGAACTGCTACTTAGACTCTGACCTGCGTTACCCAAAGACTATTATGTTTCAGCTTGTGTTTCTTTTCCCATTAGTTCCTGTGCATAAGCTGCACAAACGCAGAGCTATTTTAAATATTGGGGTAGCGGTAATTTACACGTACTCATTAATTCCTAAGGTGTTATTCTATTTCACTTCACGGGCTCGTTTGATTCTCCCTTATCTGAATTAATATCCAGCTTTCCCCGCCAATCTTGCAGTCGCCTCTTGTATGCACTTTTTTGTTAGGTGGAGCCGCTTGCCGTTTTAAATCCAGGAATATGTTTGCGGTGGCCCTTTGTACGACACCGCAAACGTGAGGTGGCAAGAGAGCGCCGGCTGGAGGGCCGCATACTAGATAAACGTACAACCTTTGTCAAAAGTTTAGAGCCCAGGGGGTTTGCTTCAAAGCACTATTGGGGCGCTCCTGTAGCACTCATGGAAGTCCTACGCATCGGAGGGTGGAGGGCGAAAAATCTTCTTACCTTCAGGAGATTTGGGACACTGAGCGCGCATTACCAGCAAAGCAGTGTGGCCGAGAAGCAAACCCCCTGGGCTCCAAACTATTGGCAAAGGCTGTACGTTCTATGCTTTGTATACGCTATGGCTAGATCTTACTGGCTCCCAATTTAAACCGAAGGGACGGCTAGTGCCATCTTTCCTCGTAAATTACCCTGGCTGGTTTATACATGTCGTTCTTCTTTTTTTACTTTTAGTTACATGCTGCTCCTTTGTTATTCTGATTCATTTTCTATAGTGTCCGTGTTTCTATGTTCAAGGTGTCACGCCGGACCTAACAGTGGCATAGAGTGCACGGAAAATGCCGGTCCTACAAAGGACCACAGTTACACCATCCATGTCCCAATATTGGACCGATTGCCTACGCTGCTTGGGATATATGTTTGGTCCCAGCAAGACAGGGCCCTAGCGCAGACTCTAAACACAAAGGAGTATATAGGGAGTAAAGCTGTCCTCTAGTGCACACCCTTTAAAAAACGGTGTGCGCTAGTGAACAGCTTAACACCCTTTTCACTCACATTTAGGTGTATTCGTGTTCACAGTGCACAGCTGCCTCCATGCTCATTAGTGGGTCAGGAAAAAAATTCACAGAAAAATGAATGAGGCAGGAAAAGTAACAGCGCCTAGCCTAGACAAGTAACCTTTTGCAATAAATGAGGCGCCTCGTATATATATATATATATATGTCTTCACCAGCCAGGTGCCCGGATTTGAGTCCTTTTTTTTTTAGGGCACATTAAATACCATGGCTACAACGAAAAAACGCTCACTCCCGGTGCCATGAAGAAAAAAAAGTGGAAGTGCCATTCTTTCCTTCAGAGCATGTCGCTAAACGCAACAGACATTGTGCTAACTTGGTGTCAGTTGTACGTAGATGCTGATGGAAGGCTGTCTCAGCGCATTTAATTATCAGTGACGTGAGAAGGAAACAACTTTGAACACAGCGGTCGTCCTGATTTCTTTAAAATAGCTCACTGCAATATTCAATACATGTTGTCTAATAAAGTTGTCTAATTCACATTGGCATCACCACAAAAGGTAAATAGCGAATCTTTTACTGTTCAGGGTTGCAAATTGCAAGCGTTTCGCTTTTTCACCTCCTTCTTCATCTTCGGTTTGATCTGTTTTCTTGCGTTTGTGGGTGTTGCTTTAACATAATTAACATGTTCGTATGAATTGCGCATGTATTATGGCTTGTAAAGAACGGAGTCTATCTTTTATAGTTTCGGTTACCGCCTAGCCGCCTTGGTAACACTTGGTCGGAAAATGAGGGCTGGGTATCATTGATAAAAACAAGACATTCATTAGGGCCACTGGGATGCCTTAGTGATATCTCCACAGTAGTTAAGAGGAGGTACATTGTCTATAGCAACTATTTATATATATTTTGACATTTTATAGTTTTTATCTATGGGGTTCTACCGAAGAGCGAAGTCAGAAAGAGAAAATTTTTGACAACGGGAAAGAAAATATACAAGCTGCGAGAGGAGTGCCGCCAGTGTGCTAGTCACCATTCCGACAAGAGAACGAAACGTTTCGGCAAGTTCTGTGGTGCAAACTTTGGCTAGAGGACGGAGGCTCTCTTTGCGAACCTTGTTCATTTCTCTTCCTATATCTATGGGGCGCAATTCGTTGGCCTAATTGGCACCCGAGGTCCGAGACTCCGGTATCGAATGACCCATACACGGGACCATTTTTTGAGGGGAATAAATGAACAAAAGAAAACGAAAAGACGTCGCGGAGTATGTGGCTCGAACAGACTCTAACAAGAGCAAGAACGAGAAAAAAATGAGGAAAGTTTGTGCTATTACACATCATTGTGGCGACACAATACGTACACTTTCCGGGAACCAAATTCAGGCGCGTCGTACGAGTACACTCTAAACACGAATTAACCTATAAGGGAGTAAAACGGGTGTAAACTGTTTCACAGCACCCTGCTTTTTAGATGCAGGGTATTCTGCCCAAGTTTCGGGGTAGATTTCGATAACTAAATACGCAGAATGCTTCCTCTTGGCAATGGAAACATGTTACCACCTCAAAGCATAATATTCGGATGAGTTAGCAATGGGAGGAGGCATTTAAATGCAGGGGCGGTGGTCTTGTGGGTTGCGAATACAGGAGATTTAAACGGCGGCAGAAACCTTCGCAAATCGCACTAAGTTGCCATATTTTGAAGAGGGAGTTCGTTTCCTTTGCCAGGCGTAAGTACTCGGTATTTTTAGTGGCGGAAATCTACGCCAGGGCTTGGGAAGAATATCCTGCCGTTATAATGCCGTGCGCTAGAGGAGAGCTTGCTCTCTATTTACTCCCATATAGTCAATCTCAGTTCACAGCGTTGAGAGAACGCCGAATAAAACATGTCAATGGTGTGCGCAGACAATAGTCGCGAAAGAGCTTTAATATAAGCGGTTACGGAGAGAGATAGAAAGAACAAGGTAAACAGAGAATGTTGAAGGACAAGTACGATGGATAAGGCGAAAGAAGCCCCTATGAAAATGAAAACAAAACAAAACCAGAAGAGGAAAAAGATAAAGAACGGACTGGCCGTAACACTACTAGTAGCCTTAGAAACAGGGTCGCATAGCCAAGATTTACCGCTCCTAATTTCTGCTTTTTTCTGGCAGATCGGGTTGAAGGGGCGGTACGCATAACCCACCTCCGCAGCGAGACACTTTTTCGCACCCCCCCCCCCCCCCTCCCCCCCTTCCCGGGGGGCTAATGGAGAGTCAGGCGTGCCTGATTTGTGGGGCCACTTCGTGACGCGTAATTCAATAAGGACATAAGCGAACACGCGACGCCGCAGGGGACGCATATATATTCTCCGTACGCATGAATATTCCGTGCAGCGTTCGCCTTCAGACTGCTGCGTACTTGCGCTACAGGGCGTGAAGTGGTTCTCTGCACGGAAATAAATGACAGCCTTACTTGCAGAAGCACTCAGAAATGCACTAAAGTAAGTGCTTTTTGGAAAGGTGATGGTTGAAAGTCCTTTGATTTGAACGCCGTGATTTAGAGGGTACAGAGGGAGACAGATATCCGATACCCCCTCCGGGTAATGGAGTAGGTTGTGAGAAATAAATCTAGCAGGTAGAAGCAAATAGTCAAATGGGACAGATTAGATTAGGAAGCTTTCGGGGATGGGGTTAATCGGATATGAACGCTAGAGCCATTCGTCATAAGGTGGATGTAGCAAGGTTGATGATGAATGTGGTGATTTCGGCGATACATTCTTTATTCGAACAGCCAGCCCGGCTGTGTTTGACGCGACTAATGTGTTTGTGCTTAAATTGGCTCGATAAAATTACATCGGGTGATTTTAGTGCAAAGGTAATATACGTTTGCTTTTTTAGTACAAATTTGTTACTACATGGCGGGGGTGAAGACCGCGACACGGAGTCAGTCTTCTATTTAAGAATAAAAGACCGCGACACGGAGTCAGTCTTCTATTTAAGAATAAAGAATAAGCTTTAAAACGCGGACACACGTCTGCGGTACGATATAAAACCGCCAGTTTAACTGCCAAACAAAATAGACAGTCTGTTAAAAATTTCCCATTTCTGATTTTTTTTTTGTATTCATCGCGGCTTCATCTATCTCTTGATGAAAAATTACAGCGAAATATGCAGTTCAAATGCAGAAAGTAACATTTTATGCGGCGTCGTAGAACATTGTGAGCGAAACAAACTTTTGGTGCTGCCGGCACACAGTGGATTCGGCAGGTTTCCGACGACGGAGCACCCTATCTAGTGTGCCAGAGAGAAGAGTTCAGAAAATTAAGTATTCCGTTTGTTGCACTACCGCATTTTTCGTAAAAAAAGCAAAAGCATATGAGATGATAAACGAGGCAAGCGTGGGGCTAAAGTTAAAGGTTGATTTTTTTAGTTGTTAGTTTTTCTGCGATTGCTCTCACTCATCCCTTCCGCATTTCGTAACGAATGGCCGTAGAATGAATCTGTCTTTCTTTTGTTTTTTTTTTTTGCTCATAAACGTTGCGATGCTGAGGAGGGCAACGAAATTGTCTATTTTTATATGTACACTTCCGGCACACTTTGAAAGTGATTTCTGTAAGAAAGTTTTCATGTAAATACGAGTCTTGTAGTTAAACTTTTGTTTCATGAGTTGTGGAACTCTAAAAAAAGAACCAATAACCTCGTTCCACAGAAAAGGGCCTTGTAAACTTGCTTTCATAAAAACTTCTGCATTTTCTTCTTAAATAATTAATGCCCCTGGGAGGAAAATACGTAGATGTTAATTGTAAACTAAACCTGCCAGCTAAAAATAAAACGCTGCTCTGAAATCAGGGCGAAAAGTAAAAAAAATTACAAAATTGGGCTCTTTTGTTACAGTTCATGCATAAATAACAGAAATAAATTTAATTGCCGTGTTCTCCTTTAATTCTAAATATGCCGCGCTTTAATTGGATAGTCGCACACATACGAATATATTGATCGTCGTTTTAGTGGATATTTTACGCTACTGAATCGCACCTTCGGATGCTCTAGGTCGTGCATTTTTCTTGCACTCCTTACCCGAAACTGCTTCGCGGCTTGTACATCGAAGGTTAAAGGGAGAAGCTTAAGGCAACGTTTCCTTGAGTCTTTATACCCTGGCGTATGAAATCCTGGAGTCGTCCATGAGCCATGTAAACACACTCCAGCCTACTTAGATTTATTCTGAAGGGCGCTGCGATAGTTTGCAGGCGTCCGCATTTTTAGCCATTCAATGTCCACACTGAATGCAAGAGGGGGAGCGCGGATGAAACGGTCGGTCGGTCGGTCAATGAATGAATGAATGAATGAATGAATCAATAAATGAATGAATGAATCAATCAATCAACTGTTCTGTTCACGTCTGGGCCCTATGTGCCTATTCTCACGTACCGTTTCAGACACTTTATGCACCCCATAATATGATTCATAAACTAGTCAAAACGCTTGCTCTAATGAAGATTTTTCTATTAGGATCCCGGTGGTGCTATACACCTCACTGCTGCTCTCCCTCTTCACTCCGTTAGTGTCTCTCTGTTCAGCGTCTTCTCAACAAGATGACCAGACTGTTTTCGTGCGCCAGCTGTGGATATTTCGAATGTTTTTTTAGAGCTTTCTATTAAAATTTACCAAACATTTATTAAGATTAAATATTTTTTATCTCTCGAAGGAGATTTTGTGGCAGAATATATGTGCGTGGCGGATTGATGCGGCATTTCAATGGAGTTGGTACCGTTCAAATCGGCTTGGTTTCAGCTCAGGCTTCCCTACACTGCTTACAACTACTACTGATACGGTATGCGTGGATACAGGACAGCGAAACACCCGGCCTCCCACGAGCCTAGTTATGACACGTAGCTTTCTTTCACTCGTTCTCTCTTACCGTGCGCATGGCCACACACACTCAGTTGCTCGCTTGTAGCGATTATCAATCTTGCGTACTGTGAACTTACTTTTTTTTTTGTTGCTTGGTCAGTATTTCTTGTCTCACTTGTTTATTGTTGAGACCCGTTGTCATCGACCGGACGAAGAAAAGGCCTTTTTTCGAGGTGATTTACGAAAGTCCGGGGGCTAGTAGCGAAAGGCTGTTTTAATATTTTCACTGTAGGTTGCACAGAACGTAAACTATACAAGCTGCTGTCGGGGTCACATCTACTTCATTACGCGTGACGACGATAAGTGGGCTAGACCTATTTGCTTCACAACCGGATGCCTGCGGGAGACAAAAAAAAAGGGAAAAAAAGAAGGCAAGTATAGGGAGGCTTTGAGGCCCTGATGAATCTGCAGACGCGAAGGCAGCGAGTCAAGAGTGGTGTGTGCAGTTAGGCCTAACCTATACCGCAGATGCTATACGGTGAAAGGGCAGAATCTGGGTCACGAGCTTAGTGAATCCAGTAGTGCTTAACCCGAAAATGGAGACCCGCGGTTTATCAAAACAGGACTATGAAGCGGTGCATACTCGCGATGAGTGGCGCCAAGTGGTGGGGGTGAACGAAGACAAGATAACTCCAAATTTTCAACCATGGCTCTTTCAAATTGTCTTTTGTCGAACTTCAAATTAACAGAAGGCGCAAACACAGTTGAATAAGGCATTGTGCTACTTTCATCAGTGTGCGTGCTTTTTGAAGCTCTGTTCTCTCTCTCCCCCCCAATTCTTGCCCCTCCTAAGCACAAGCAGAACAGGTTCACACAGAAAGCGCTGTTGACAGCTCATGTGAACTGAGTCAAAAAGTTCCTGCGAATGTTGAAGGGACAGATGCCCGCAGTATGAATGTAAACATCGGTTTGCTTTCACTGGTTATTGCGAACGAATCCAGCCTCATAGCATATTAAGAAGGTAAAGCGGCATTAAACGATGAATGTATAATCCATCCTGAAGTGTTCTCTGCCGAGTCGCAGGTAAGATGCCCTGATATGGTGAGCTTGAAGATTATGAAAACAACTTGTGTTTTACATTCAACTAGATGTGACTGAAAACCAGATTCTAGAGACAAAAAAAGTGGTGATCTGGTTGCTGCTATAGACTAGCGTTTAAAAAACTTAAGCAAGATATTTACACCCGAATCCTTAATCTAGGGCAGAAAAAAGTGGAAGCAGGAATGAATGCCGAGAATAGAATCGATATGAATCCGCAACAGTGTCTGTGATTTGCGCGATGTGCAAATGGTGAATAGAGCACAACGCAGTTGCCCCTGGCCCGACGACCGCGTTATTATTGGAAAGCACTACCTTTGACTGCGCGAGAACAACGGATGAGCGCCGTTCTCCTTCCGGCGTTTTATATCAGCGTCTCGGCGACCCAGAGAAGAAGAGAGGAGTGCGAGTTAGCCACGCGCGGGAACGGAAACCCGTTAGAACGCGTGGTTCCCGAATGGGAAACAAGGAAAGAGAATAGAGAAAAGAAAGAAGCAGAATAACGTGGCACGCCGGATTGTATCAACGTTGCCCCGTATATGAAGCCTATCTGCGGCCGACTTTTCTTGCACGAGTCAACGTTCTTTGTTTTCTCCTTGTGTCAATGTACAACACCGTGTTTTTATTGCGAAGCAATACTACTTTCACTTTCAGCTCCTCGCGTGGCGAGGCCGCGGTAGCTACCATTGACCTTGAGCGGCGCGCCTAGCGGTGTGACGTCACAGCTGCAAGAGCAGGGCTCCAACTTGTGCCGTCGCGAGGCGAGGCCGCGCGTGGTGGCTGCTGCCTAACTCCTGCGCCCGCCGAGCGCGGCGCGGATTGGATTGGTTTAGATAAGATTAGATAATATTAGATAAGATTAGATAAGATTAGATAAGATTGGATTGGATTGTATAACCGATGCATCACCACAAGTCTAACCACAAGCACCACCACCAGCTACACTACCAGCTGAACCATGGCGTAGCTACGGATATTGGTTTCGCAATTACCGGGCTTAACCAAGCTAAGCCACAGCCATTTTTTTTTTACCTTACTGCAAGGCAGTTTCCTCGCTTCCCTGTTTCTTTCCCTAAACTGCAGGAAATCGTTGAAGTCCCTGAACAAACAGTCAGGGTTGTCAGCAGGCACTCGTTACCTCACAAACTTCCTGAGCAGAATGAGATCTGCTGCTGCAGTCAGAAACGGGAAGAAAGGCTTGGGGTAGGGAAGCTGTGAAAGAGGGGAAGAAGGCGTTGGGGATACGGTCACCGGCACCACCCGCCACTGCCGGCTCTCCTTCAAAAGAGCCGTGCCGCAGACCATCTAAAGAAGGGTTGCGGTGAAGCCAGCCGTTTCTAACGACGTCCCTACCCATCTCCCTTCTTTTCCTGAGTTGGCACTTGCATAGTTGAGGGAGTGGCAGGCAGGGCGGCCGGCGCTGCGATATCGTTGCCTTCGGTACCACTAGGCGTAACGCGCTAATGAATTCCCCGGCTGTTCTCGGCACTACCTCTGAGTCAATACTTGGCCTGGGCTCCCGTTTCATCTCTTGCTCATTTCTAGGCCAACTAGTTAGTTAGCTCTCAGTGGAAGCGGCGTCGTCGTGCTGTGGGTTGTGTGTGGGAATGAGAAATGTGAAAAAAGACAAATAATAGGGAATGCCTACTAGACTTGAAGCGTTTCGAAACCGGCGGGACTTTTCACCCTCCTCCTGCCTATCACGCACACCTACCAATAACTGGTTCATCTTTTATTATAGAAGCAGGCCTCATTAACTACATCGGTGTCCAGGTGAGATTAAGGAAGTAAGGAGTGCGGTGCGAAACTTTCGCGCTGCCGCAATTTTATCTTAACCTGGGAGACGGAACGAGTAAGTTTTGCAGTGTGACAGAAGGTACTGCGAGAGTTTTTTTTTGACCGGCGGTTTCGGCAGGCTCGGTGGGCCATTGGGAATTCGCGAAGTAAAAGTTTCAGGGTCAGGCAATTTCGTGAGATTTTTATCCGAGTGAGATTTTATCAGAGTGAGATTTTTATCCGATCAAATCTCCTTTTGTTTTGTTTTCTAGTTTCCTTTAGAAGCTTAATCTCCCGAAGAGCCTTTGAGCGGCTAGCCAGAATTTGCCACGTTTTTTTTTTCGTGTAATTTCTTTCGGTGGAATCGGTAATGGTATTATGAGAAGCAATACTGTTTGCAGGCGGCCCTAACTGATTGTGAGTGTGACCCTTGAGAGCCAGTGGCGCGAAAGCGGACGATATCTGAACCAGGAATTATTGTTCCCCTACAAGCAAGTCGGAAACGATTGGAAGGGACATTTAAGCCCCGCCTTAAGAGTGCGGCGCGATAGGGTTAAAGGGACACTGCATAGGTTTTAGAAATCAACGAGCTTAAAAGGGTCGAATGAGTGAAACTTGGAGGTAAAGCATGCGAAGTCTTTTTGGGCTAGGACTTGAAATAGTGAAGTAATCGCTGATTAAAATTTGGACGCCCTTCAAGCTTCTCCGCAGCGCACAACGCCAAGTGGGGGGCGCATGATGACGTCATCGAAGGTATCGGTACATTTTCAACGCACAAACGCCTGCTTTGAAGGAAAAAAACGAAGGCCACCGAGGGCGAACCCTGCCGAGAGTTGTTTGGGAGCGACTAACGCGACAGGGCAGGGTGTGGCTGACGACAACAGTAATTTTAAATCATACCTTCCTTGACGTCACGCTGAGTTTTTCTGCACGCCTTTGCTGCACTGAGGAGAAGCAAAAATTTCAATCGTCGATTACGTCATTATTTTAAATGCTAGTGCGAAAACACGTGGCATGCTTTACCTACAGCCTACATATATTTGAATCCTTGAATATCGCGAAATTCTCAAAAAAGTGCTGCAGCTGCCCTTTAATGGTTAATGCTAATATATGCGGCATTGGTGATTCTCCACTCTACATTCATAGATGTCTGGTGGTCCTTGTACCACTCCTGGCTCCGTGGTGCAGCGTTTAAGAAATGTGCCTCTGCCCTGCTATGAGACGTGCTTAAACCGGGAGCGGGGCCTGTGCGGCCCAGATTGCTCTTCCCGAGCAATCTCTCGCAACCAATCATTAATTTAACTACCAGCTGTCATAGTGGGTTGGTTACCTGGGGATTTGTGGTGTATTTTTTGCTCACGATCCGCGACGCCGATACCGGCATCGATGGCGGCTTTTCTGAGTAAAAGGCTTCTTAACATTATCGCGTTAATACATCGAATGCTCCTAATCCACCTGGGGTATAGGAGGGCTATGTATGGTAGTCAGTCGATCTCAAGTAGTGAGTTAAAATCTTGGAAAGTTTTGAGCAATTAGTTGAACAGGCGCTTCAGGCAAGTCTTCAGGGAGGTGTGGGAATTCTAAACTCAGATAAATTGTTACAGGCTCGCCGGTCGTCCATTTACTTGTATCACTGCTCTGGGGAAACGTTCAGGAGGCGAAAGAGCGCTGACGAAATCACGTCCGCTGTGTTTTCAATCATCCCACTTTCGAAACATCAGGAGCAATCCCCTGATCCCTCTGTGTCACTAAGAGGGTTTCAAATTGGGCTGATTGGTTGTAGTCACGGTCTTTCATCATGGTCTTTCATTATCGTGTCACGTTGCGAAAAGTAGTCTAACACCTGGCTTCCCTCCTTCATCGTTTCAAACAACTTTTCAAATGCGGCAAAGTTTCGCAGCCGGGAAGACAAACTGCGTTGTCATAAAGATGGTTCTCAGTTCTGGTTAGCGCTGCTTTGTTGAAGCAAACACAAAAATCGCAGAAGTGACGCGGGGATTTGGGGAACGCCGTATAGGGACTTTATAACCCGCTCCATGCTGTCGATAGCGATGGTCTGCTGCACGCTTTAGCTCATTCATTGTCGACGATGCAGCGAGCCTATAGCTTTCAGTGAGTAAGCGAGGGTGACCGGGTTGTTACGCATTGCGTATTATGTAACACATTGCTCTTAGACGCACTGGAAGATCAGCGGGATTTGTACAACTCTGTACTTGTGTACCAGCGCAGTGATGTGCTGCTGTTGAGCTCTTGTTCATTTGTGTTTTTCTTTCTTTAACTCTTGAGAAAGCATAGCTCCGTTTTCAGTGGACTTAAGAGCTTTGTCGGATGAGAAATGTTGACGTCACTTTAAGCACCACTCGGTGTCAGTGTACGAGGAGCTTTCGCGCGGAGATCTTTATTAGCACTCGCTGCAGACAGCTCGCCCCAGGGACAGCTCTTCGAGAGTTCATTTAAGTTTGTCCAAGGCAGTGAAATCGGTGGCTGCCCTCAGATACCAAAAATATAATTAATAAATAATGAAGAAACGAGGGCGGAGCTTCCTGAAACCAGTGTTATTAGACGAACTTTTAGAACGTAGTATTACTCTCAGTATGAGCTACACCGGCCGTGCGGTGTAGTTCTCTATACATTTACATTAGCTTTCTTTATTCTTAGTTCTCTTTACGCAATAAGCGCAGTTTGCCATGTTTTTAGAAAAGAGCACCAGTTGAATGATACGCGTGAGATGGTGGCTGCAAGTCCCTCATACGTGGTATAATCATTTTTCGGAAGTAATTTTATTACATTAATAATTTCTTTCTTGACAATAGCGAAAATTCTATTAAACTGCATACAAATTATGACGCTACATTATAATTACTCTTTGAAAGTGATTGCAATTTTCACACATAAAAAAGTAATTACACCGGACACAGTCTTTACAAACATTTGAAGTCTCAAAGCAGCTGAACTTTAAATTCGACGCAGAAATGTACGCCTCTTTGAAGGCGCCCTTCTACATGCTCAAAGGCCGCTTTGCTGACGGAGTTTTGGGCAACCCAGTTTTGCACACAAAGAACGTTTTTGCGCCTTTTTGAGGAACACTGAAATCGTAAAACTTCGGGTCATTGTGATCGTGTCCACTGTGGGGTTAAAATCGGGGAGATAAACACGTATTCCCCGTTTAAGCGCGGCTGACACAGTTCAAAACCGCGCGGACCCCACCCCGTGGTCGCGTACGCTACTGAGCGCACGCCGACCACGGCGGGCCTTGCTCTGCGGGAACAAAGGAACGACACACTGGCTGACACAAACAAGGCATTTATTGCTATAACAACAATAACGCCAGCTAGCAACAAAATACACTGAGGAATCTAGGATGTCCGACTCACCAGCACGGCTACGAGCGAACGTCCGCCCACGCTAGGGCAAAGGGAAGCTCCGAGGCCCGACGGGACGAGGTGGCGGGAGTAAGTTCCAACCACGAGAGGCCCGCGGCACAGAGCGGAGCTTTGCGCGTGAACGTCCACACGCTATCCTGTCCCAGGGAGAAGAGAGCTAGCCTTTCCCCCGCGCGCGAGCGGCAAAACACGCCATCCGTGGCGCTGCTGTCGCTGCGACGCGAGCGCCCTCCCCTGTTAGCTAGAGTAACCTAACTAAAGGGAGTGCTTTTCGGGGGCAGCTAACAACAGTGGGGTGCAGTGCGGGAAAGTGAACGCAGGGGACGAAGGCGTCCCCACATCCCCCCAACCTTAAATAGACCCACGCGCCTGCAAGTTACATGCTATGGAGGAGTCTCCTGGTCTTCATGCACTTGAGGCAGGTCGTGCAGCGGAGGCCACGCCGACAGAGTGCACGCAGTCTTCCGCGGTATTCCGAAGGCGGCGTGAAGGTCTCCGCTGGGACGACTCGCATGGCCCGCGGACTAAGTGCCCGCAGGCCCGCGAAGAGGAGGGCCGGTTGACCACTGCAGTCCAAGATTCCGCAGTAGTCGCCAAGGCAACAGCAGCCTGAGGTGGCTGCTGTCTGGTCTCGCCACGGCTGCTCCGGATGGATGCGGCGAACAGGATACAGGCCGCTCCGTCGCAGCAGGCGGCAGCGAGACGATGTGCACAAGACAGCAAGCCGCAGTGGCTCCGCTGGATCTGAAAGATTGCCAAAACACACTCCGCATGCCTTTAACGTAGGTCACGGGAGGGGAAACGGCGTACACAAGAGCCTCGTGGCTCAATGCTCAACTCGCTAGCAAAAGGTGTCGGGCGGCCGTGCAACGCAAAGTTCGAGTGAACAAAGCCCTTTCTTGAGTTGAACGAGAATGCTCGGTTCATGCGAGGTTAAAAAAAGAACGGGTGGGCCAGCAAAGTGCGCCCCCTCTCAATACCACGGTCCGGTGGTCGTGTCACTTTTGACAAGGTGCAGGCAGCTATGAATATTGCCTTAGGCCTCACTACCACTGTGAAGGTCGATGACCCCCAACAAAAGAAAGACCCGAAACGGGTTTCGTGCGCGCAGCCGCGAGGAGACATCAGCGTTGTGGGGTGGTCCTCCCCGCTCACTGCACAAAGCAGCTTGAGCGATCGGCGCCCACCGTATCGGACGGTGTCGGAACGCCCGGTGCCGAGCTGCAATACCAGCGAGCTCGTTACGGCACCCGTGGCCCCAGGCCACCCGGCTCCCAGAGCCGCGACTCCCAGAGTCGAAAAAGAGACAGCGAGAAAATATATACAGAAAACTCGGACCACCCACGCGGCTTCCGTACTCACTCGCTTCGGGCTCGGCAACTCCGCGGGCGCTAGGCCTCGCGCTCCCTCGATGCGGACCAAGTGATTCTTGAAGAAACTCCAGGAAGAAAACTTCACAAAAAAAACATGCTGAGCATGTCGAAAAGTTCAAACATGCTGCAGCGCAATACACCTCGCACTCAAGAAAGCATGCCGCAGGTCCTAGCGATCAAAATTCACTCTAGGCCTAGCACTTGTCAAGTCCGGACAAAGAGCGTTCCTCGAACCGAACAGACTGTCGTCCAATGTTCCAAGAGCAGGCCCCACGTTGGGCTGCCAGATGTGGGGTTTAAATCGGGGAGATAAACACGTATTCCCCGTTTAAGCGCGGCTGACACAGTTCAAAACCGCGCGGACCCCACCCCGTGGTCGCGTACGCTACTGAGCGCACGCCGACCACGGCGGGCCTTGCTCTGCGGGAACAAAGGAACGACACACTGGCTGACACAAACAAGGCATTTATTGCTATAACAACGATAACGCCAGCTAGCAACAAAATACACTGAGGAATCTAGGATGTCCGACTCACCAGCACGGCTACGAGCGAACGTCCGCCCACGCTAGGGCAAAGGGAAGCTCCGAGGCCCGACGGGACGAGGTGGCGGGAGTAAAGGCCCGTTCACACTTGCGAGTCGCAGAGGTCGCGCGACTGTTTTGGTCGAAAAGCGACAGTCGCAAACGGTCGCCCTGGTCGAAAAGCGACAGTCGCGGGCCAGTCGCTCGGTGCTCGATTTTTCAGCCTCGCGACTGCGAGTCGCAAACCTCTGAACCAATCAGCGAGCGAGCCAAGCTTCCGGCAACGACACCGCTCGCGGGCGCGCCGGGCGACGACCTGCGCTGCTCCCAGCGGGCTGCCGTAGTCGTCGCTAAGCCTAGCCGGTTTCATATCGATGTCGCAACTGAGGGCGCTTCGGATCCTGGCCAGCGCTAGTAATTAAGATGCTGCTTTCGTCACCACTTTATTGTGGACCTTGTATCATAATAATATCAAGACATGCTCGACTTCCGCGACGCCTTCAGCAGCGGAGCTAGCAGACAACAGTCGAGCCGCATGGAGCAGCAGCAGCAAAGCGGCTCTGGGAAGAAATTTGCTTTTGTCGCTGTTATCCCTTCTACCAGCAACTCGGTACTGGCCAGCGATCTTCAAAAATGATTCATTTTTTACATTCCTGTACCCAAGGGCTTGGTGTGAACGCGAACAAGCAATATTTGCGCATTTTTGTGACGCCGCGGCGGCCGGCGTACTGCAGGCTGGTAGGCCGGCCCTACAGAGAAGCGCGCCTCTGTCATCGTGACGCTTGTACGACCTCGGTGCACATCAAAACCGTCACGACAACCTAATCTTCGCTCGGGTAGTTGTATTACATTGCGAATAGCAGTTTAGACTATCGAGCGCGAGTACAGGAGGCGCGGCCAAAACAGGCGAAACTCTCGAAAGCGCGCGAACAACGTCATTCCCGAGAGTTTTCGCTTCAAACGAGAATCTAACGAGAAGGCGACCCGCTGGTCGCGCTTGCAAGTGTGAACAACGGTGTTGTCGAGCTGCTGCTTGGTCGCAAGCGACTGCGAGTCGCACGCCCTTTGCGACTCGCAAGTGTGAATGAGCCTTAAGTTCCAACCACGAGAGGCCCGCGGCACAGAGCCGAGCTTTGCGCGTGAACGTCCACACGCTATCCTGTCCCAGGGAGAAGAGAGCTAGCCTTTCCCCCGCGCGCGAGCGGCAAAACACGCCATCCGTGGCGCTGCTGTCGCTGCGACGCGAGCGCCCTCCCCTGTTAGCTAGAGTAACCTAACTAAAGGGAGTGCTTTTCGGGGGCAGCTAACAACAGTGGGGTGCAGTGCGGGAAAGTGAACGCAGGGGACGAAGGCGTCCCCACACCACATGAAGGGTGAGAGGCTGTGTAGCTTTCCCTTTTCCTAATTACAAGGGGGTAGATGAGGTCTCCATGGACATCGCCACTCATCGATGTCTACACCCGCTCAGGCTTGCTGGCCCAGGTTTTTCGCTTGCCGCTCCTGATTTCGAGGTGATTGACGTGGTATATGAGACCGATCTTTTGCCGACACAAAGAGCAGTGGCGCATTTTTAATAAGAACAATTTTGGAAGTGGTTAATTTCTTTTTCTGCCAGAAATGTCCAAAAGTAATTTATTACATTGTTAAAATGCAGTGCCAGAAAAATATTTCATTACGTTACAAACTACTGAGAAAAGGATTAAATTATTTCTAAGTCTGAATGCCTGCGCGAGAAATGCTGAAGAGATGATCTTCAGGTTATCGAACATTTGGCTCCATTAATGAATGAAATGTGAATTAGTGAAATTTGTGGTCCCTTTAATTTGCCCCACCTGCGCGGCGTAGTCAATTTTCTCCACCTGCGCGGTGGTAGTGCTGAAAGAATTTTGCGAGAAATATTCTCGTCTGGAATCGTGAAATTTTTGCAATTTCCACGACCTGGAGAGGGCGCTTCAAATGTTCCAATACGCCGACTTCACGGAAGGCCTGCCTAGGTAAAATGTCGCTTATTTTAAAATATCACGCTTAGTTACTTCTTGTTTGTCGATGGTTGAAACTTCGTGCGAGCCGAACAGTCTCTTTTCTGATGAGAAAGAAATGAAGAGAGACGCGGAAAAATCTTCTCTCCGGATTAGAAAATGGCTGACGTGTAAGCGGTCCTGTAGGCTGTCCACCAGAACTTTGGAGTGAATTTAAAATCAATGACATCGACTATGAAGACTCTTTACTACGGGTCAATGACAGAACCAAAAGGTCAGGTGAGCTATACTCAGCGATGGTCAACATCTGATGCTGCTTCGCAGAATCCGCTTCAAAATCTACAGCCAGCTCACTCAACCTTGAAACATCAGAAAAAACTTCTCGATCGTGCCTCTTTTATATGTTTTAACATTCGTCGCTAGGAGAATCAGGGATATTACCTGCTCATGGCCTTTCCAGCAGCGTAGTCCAGGCAGTATTAGTGTGGATTATGATGGGCTGCAAATAAAACCGCTGAAGTTTGTTGCACACCTATTAGGCCCGTATCTAGATTTCATTTTTAATCAGTCCCTTTCATGTTCTATATTTCCTAATGAAATGAAAAATGCCAAAGTAACAGTTATCTTTATAGGATGTAATAAAGCCGTATTAACCAACTACCGCCCGATTTCCGTACTTCCGGTTTTTTCGAAGGTATACGAAAAGATTCTAAAAAGAATGGATAGCTTTTTTTATTAAATACAGCTTGCTAACAGATTCGCAGATTCACAGATTAACGCTGATCACGCCAATCTCGACTGGTTGTCCTCAGATCCAGACGTCGTATTTTTTTTTTTTTGAGGGATAGAATTTCACGCAGAGAAATGCAACGCAGAAAAAAAGTAGTGTCCAACACAAAAAAAACTGAAAGCATAAAGACAACGAAAAGACGGAAAGAAAGAAAAGTGAGAAGATCGTTTCACCACATGCAGGAGCCATGAATAGCACTGCAAGCTTTCTACACAACTTGGCGGTTCAGGATCGAGTTCACTACTCAGGATGAATTGAGTGTTCTTCACTGATTTTTTTCGGCCACAAATGAGCAGTAGTGAGCGATCTAGGTAGACAGGCTTAGGCTGTCAGAGCATCAGGGGGGACGTGAAATTGGCATCTGCATGGCCTCTCTGAAAAAAGGGAAAAAAAGGAAAAGAGGAGTGCAATACTTTAACGCTAGATGACTCATCAATATTCAGAAGGGAGACTTTGTAAAAGCACATTATCTCCTGCTTCTTGCAAAGACAGCCACATGGAAAAAAAGAAGGAATGCGAGCAACAAGATAATAATTCATAAAGAAAGAATCAGGGTGTATCTGTAAACTAATTATGATAAGAAGAAACACTGTCGCTGTAACGCCAGACGGGTAAAGAATGGTTCATTTGCTGGATACTGTCAATGCAAGATTTAGAAGTTTTTTCCTTCTTGGAAGGAATTCTTCGCTTGTTTTCCTTTCCTTTCTGTAGAATGTTATTGCGTTAAGCGTCAAGAGGCGCCCCCTATTTCCCACCCTCCTCCCTACAGCTTACCATGTTTCCAGGAGCATCCGCATTAATTATGGATGCGTGAGTGATGGGTTGACATATTCATGCCGAAAGAAGGGCTGTACTAGGAGAAGGACGACTTCGGATAGACTAAAACCGTTGGAAACAGTAGAGGAAGAATTTAAAAACGCAGATGTGCAGATTTTTACCGTTTAGAACGTGTCCCGTGGGGACACGTTCTAAACAGTAAACGGTGCCTATATATATATATATATATATATATATATATATATATATATATATATATATATATATATATATATATATATATATATATATATATATATATATATATATATATATATATAGGCAAGGCAATCGATTACACGGCGTTTTAATGGATAGCCTGCCATTCCATTTCGGAGTGCTGCCCGGCATAGGGGAGTGGAAAACTCCTTTTGAGCGTCTTCGAAGGGCATATATTCTACGGACTCGTTGAATAATAGATAACGGGTACGACACTGTAGACTGTTCAGGGCATTTCGCAACCAATATTAGGTTGCCAAAAGAGCTGAGGGGACGGCCCCCAAAACAACTCAAACACAGTCGAAAAAGCAGGAAATGCAGATAGAAACAAAATAGGCAAGCAACTGAATTTACATCAAACAAGCACACAGGCAACACTTTTACAGTCATTGAAGAAAAAAAGGGCTTAATTACAATGCATATTTCGCAATGAGGAGAAAAATACGCCAGTGGAAGTAATGGTAGCAATATCATGTGGAAGTTTATTCCATTCGCGAATTGTATGGGGGAAGAAGGAGATCTTGAAGAAGTTCGTTTTACACCTGATCTCTTTAATTTTAAAGGCATGATCAAGACGCGGTGAGACATAATCAGGATGACGCAGACAATGCTCCCGGTTAATACCAGTTTCATTGTGAAAGACACCGTGGAGAATTTTTAGTCTAAGAAGTTTCCTTCGCTGTTGGAGTGATTCCCATCCAAGGTTATTCTTTTCAGCAAAGACGCTAAAATTTCGCGAAAAGTTTGCATTAACAAATCGCATGACCACGTTCTGGATTTTTTCAATCTTGCGAATATCTACCTGCAGCCAAGGGTCCCATACACAACAAGCATATTCAAGCACTGGTCTAATGTTAGTTTTATATAGGAGCTCTTTGGCATTAGGCGGTAAATTCTTCGCAGAAACTCAGCACTCTGCAAGCCTCCAATAATGCACGAAACCGCTGGCGAACCGCCTTGGTCAGGTCCTTCTCCGTCTCTCCTTAGCTCGAGCCACCTCCCACTGCTCATATGTCGGGTTGGATACAGTTAAGTGTTTTGGTTTCATTGTGCATTCCCACGATATGTGGTAGAGCGTAGGGCAAGCTCCACACCAAGGGCATGTATTATGATATTGAGTGGGGCTAATCTTGTGTAGGATGAACAAGTTAGGGACCCTGGATCAGCAACTTAAGTTGGTTCAGCAAGTCCGTCAGTCAGCGAAAGCCAGTGGCGCCTTGGACTAGGGGTGCCACCCAAGTTGCTCGAGCAACCTTCCTCATTTTAAATAAAAGTTTCCTCTCTCTCGCTCTCTCTCCTTAGCTCGATAGGATGCTTAATCTCTGCACGGTTTTTCTTGCCTTGCCCAGAACATGGTTTCAGCTGATCAAAAGGATATCGGCAGAGGCGCTCGACGGGCTTTCCAGGAAGAAGCTCTTAGCTTATTTAGCTTCTAACTCAGCCGACCTATATTTCAACTTTTCTAATATATCTCCTCCGATATGCACTCGCAGTCGCTGTTATGAATCTACCAGTTTTCTTCTTTGACATAGAAAATCCCTGTTATAATTCTGTTTTTTTTAGTTCGCAAGTACTGCCGGCCTAAGGCAGGAGTGGGGTATAGAGATTACACAAGTACAGAGCAGAGTAAAAAACAGTCCTCCAGTGCAACACTTAGTACAGAATCAACCAAAATACTGAATATAGCAAAGCACTGGCCTCCAAATAAGATATATAGGTGTCTTATTCTTTGTTCAGGGCTTGTAGAAAAAAAAATTCCATTAAGCGATGGTGAGAAGCAAAAATCAGTAGTTAAAAACATTCGTTGTACACGATCACACTGCCACTTTGAATTATAGTAACGCGTAGGGCAGCGAATAATGGTATGAACTAAAATGCCTTCGTCTATGTTTATTATTACTATATTAGTGGAACAATTTCCATCCATCTGTCGTTATGACGTCGCGAACCGATCTGTCTAAGTGCTGTAGTTTGCAATCGGGCTGTGGGGATATGTTCCAGGTGCAACCGTTAAATACGAAGAAGATTGCTTCACGTTGGATATTTGCTACCCTGAGATTGTTAGTTTTGATCCCCGGATCTCATAAGGGCGCACTTTATTCTAATACCGAAAGCATAAAGGTTTTATAAACTGGAAGTTCTAATTATTGGGTTCACTGCGCTAGCGTTCTTAAGTAACGCAGTTGTCTTGAGGCGTTTCTTTATTATACGAAATATCCTGGTTCCACTGGAGGTCACAAGTTTGAACAGTTCCTAAGTATTTATAACTATTTACAACTAAAAGGCGTTCGTTGGCTCTACCTTGTCAAAAACTTAAATGATTATTTTTGCGCATAACAGTCATTCCTATCGTCCGTTTGAATTTACAGACATTTGCCACTTTGAGCAGAAATATTTATCGTGGATAGGGAATAGCCTAAAAGTAGCTGGTCATTTGGACCAAATTTTTTGCTAAATTACGCAATCATATGCGAAAAGTTGCAATTTTAACCTTCTAGTTTTGAAGAATGTCATTGATAAATATTAAAAATAAAAGGGGACACAGGACTTATTTCTCCGGAATATCAGATTCCATCGAGAGAAGATCAAGAAAAGACATCATCAGTAACTGCACTTCGACGTCTGTTTGAAAGGTAGGCACCAGTTTACTGAAGTAGGTAGCCATATTTTAATATAGGTTTTATTTTCTGCAATAAGTTATGATGGAATACACTGTCGAACGACTTCTCGAAATCGAGAAAAAAATGCAGAGTTGAAAAAGATTGGTTGTATTAATAAAAAAAAACTAAATCCCTCTTGGTGCCTTTAAACTTATATTTATAAATTCTAAATTAGATAGCTAAATTTAGATTTCACGGCAGTTCGAACCGCAAGATTCGACGAACCTCCTTTTTAATCTTCTCCCGAGAGGAACGTGTCACTGTTAAAAAAAAAAGAAAGCTAAAAAATACACATAGCTGACATCTAGAAAACCCGGAGTCAATAAGAAATTGCCTCTTTATTCCAACCACTGCCCGTAAAGAACGAGATGTTATTTGAAAGAAAATAGGCGTTCCTTAGAAGTGACAAAATTACATCAGCCCGTCACATTCTTATGGGTAGTTTGTGAAGTGAGTGCGCATCTCTTTTTTTTCTGTTTTCGTTTGTTTCTTCTACTGCTTTTTCATTTCCTTATTGGCAGCTTTGCTTGGAAGCATGAGAACATTATCCAATCTCCAGCTCGCCGGAAATTTATACCGCGCTTACGGACTCGAAGCGTTTCTTTTTTTTTTTTTTAACTAGAGGGACAATAAAGCAAATTGTTGGCACAGACACGCCTCTATTAGCTATTAACTACACCATGGAATAAATGAGGGCACATTTAAACAAAAAATTGCACTTGACGTTCTTGTGGTTCGTCTTCCTTCTTTTTTTTTGTATGTGAAAAAGGAAGAACCAATAAGCGTTGAATCTCACTTAATAGCTCACCTTATATTCACTAACCGAATGTTCGTTGGGGGCCCTTCGGTCGTCAGGCAATGGAAGAAGCTGGACTCTCAGTGAGATACGTTAGAGGGCCAAGAATGAGATCGAGGATGTAATCAAGACCACCAGGCGTACTAATAATAAGATTCAGGAGAAGAACAACAACGCACCAAATTTATGAATAGAAAAGCGTCTCAAGAAAAAGGTCTTAAAGGAACTGCAAATAGATAATTTATGCTCGTGCCAAGTGGATTAGAATAATAAAAATATTTAAAGGAAGACAAGATAGCATTCATAACACGAAGGGTGTAAAAGAAATAATCGCGACTATAATAAATATCCGGTTGTGGCCAGTTTCACTTAGGATATTGGGCTCTTCCTCAATTTCACCTTTATAAACTTCCACATAGGCGGTTGGGAGTGATAGCCCTGGTTAGAGTTAAGCTAACGTGAGGACTCGGCGGAAGGTTTTCGGCAATCGTGACCGAGAAAAACTTGACCCGTCGTCAACTATGCTTTCACTATACCGAACGCAACCATGAACGGGCGCGGAACGACAAAATAGTAGTAAAATAAAAAAAAGTACAAAGGGCGTCGCTGACGTCCAAACTCAAGTGTGCGGTTAAGAAAGCTACGTTTTAAGGAGTCAGCCGTGTCAGCGCTTACTAGTAGTTAAGAAGGGAAATGGCTCGTGGAAAAATAGGTGGCCGTTAGGAAACCGTCCAAGTGGGAAAATAGAGAGAAAGGAAGAGAAGAAGAAAGAAAGAAAGAAAGAAAGAAGGAAAAGAGGCAAGAAAGAAGGAAAGAAAGGAAGAAAGAAAGGAAGAAAAAAGAAGGAAAGAAAGAAGGAAAGGAAATGAAAGGAATGCAGAAGCGTAGCTCATAAATTTCGGTACTGGAGAACTGAGCAGGGTGGGTGTATGTGCAAAAGGCGTCGTAATAATAATTCTCAACGGTTGCATTTGTCATTATTAGGTGTCTGTCGTGCCTGAGTGTTGTGACCAGAAGGTTCTGATGTCGCTTTTAAAGGTCTGACAGAGTGCTGTCCTCCATTAAAAACGGACTTATTTGCAGCGGTATTTTTAAGGCGAAAGCCTTTAATGGTTCATACTGTCGTCCGTCCGTTGACAAAGCGTGTCACGCGCGTATAACTTGGGAACTGAAAAAGATAGAAGAAAACCAGTGGTTGTCTCAGATAGAGGAGAAAAAAGTGAACCTAGAAGCCAAGTTTGATGATTGTAAATTAATTAGTTAATTATAGGCAAAAAGTCGAAACTGCGTCAAAATAACGTGGACGTCGATATAGCCACAAGAATATTCTGAAGTCACATCCACCGGAAGTGGTCATGGCATAGTGAAAATTGTGACAGAATGGTCAAAAAAACGTCGAATATGTGTCAAATTAGATGGAAAACTGTGTAATTAAGCGTAATTAACACCTAAGATCACCGAAAAAAGTATAATTTGGGTATCGATATAGCCACGGGAACGGTGCGACGTCACATCCACCGGAAGTCGTCACGGCATAGCGTCCTCGGCTTTCGCCTCGCAACACTTTAGTTGCCAAAGTGCCCTCGCAATTTTTTTAGCGATGGCCTTCCGGCACCAGCGATCTCATTCGCCCCTGCTTCCATTCCGGCAACGGTGCAATGCACCGTGCACATTCAGTTTCGCCTCCAGGCATGCATGAATGGTTTTTAAACAGAAAATTTTTGCTTTTAACCTTATTCTAATGAATCCTAAAACCTAATGCACATCCTCGCGTTAATGGTAAATAATTTGCGTGGTTGTAATTTTTGGTAAAAATACAAGAGACGAGCACAACTAGTTTCCCATTGAAAGGTGTAACAGAATTTTGCTCTAAAGCGTCTCGGAACGCAACTTAAAAAGTAACATACTCCAAGTGGAAAATGAGAAAGTAAATTGTAGGAATTGTAGGAAGTTCTGTATGGGTGCCTCTTTAAAAAAGACCGTTGCTGGAATTAGTTGATGAAAGGAAAGGTATCATCAGGTATAAACGGAACTACTGACGTTGTTATAGCCTTTAAAGTGCGTCGACGCTGCGCATTAAACGATTCAATAAGTTATTATAATCTCTGGTGGCATTCTTTTTCCACATTCCTTTATATATACGCTGACTCTGAACCTTGTGTCATAGTGCATGAACTGCCAGTGAACTTTCTGCCCCTCTTTGTGCACTTGAAGCGCCACTATAGGACGCCTACGCAGCTCAAACCAGCGAAGCGGGTCCAAATAAAACACTCGCGGTGGCAAGAGCTTTCTGCAGCGAAGAACGCCATTACTTGCCGCTTGATTCCCCACATCTGACACTTTCTCAAAGGGAAGCTTAATCTGCCTGTCTAATACAGGGACAGCTAGCCTTGAACTGCGCGGTCCCGTGACACATACAATTTAAAGCCGCGGCACTGAATGTCAGGAGCGCGATGGAGCCCCGAGCCGGTAGGATGGACAGAAAAAGAGATGAAAAAAAAACAAAGAAGAAAGACAGAAAGAAGGAAAAGAAGGGAACTTAAGAGAGCAAAAAATGAGGAACGGCTTGGTGAGAGCGCCATATTCAGCAGGGACTACACCAAGACGGCAACCGCAATTGCAACAAACAGTGAGAAGATGAAAACCAAAAAACGTCATCACCGTTGCAACATTAGCGTCAGCATACACACCATTATCAGCATAAAGAATATCAGTAGCACCAATGACATTAACATCAACATCGACCGATACCCCCAACAACACCAGCATCACCAACACGACAAGCCAGCAAACTTTAAGCGTAAAAAAAAAAAAAAATTCGGAGCACTCCTGGGAAAACGACAACAGCATCCACCTGCTCGACAAAACGGATCTCAAGATCCGTGCCCCTCCACTTATATCTCCCCCACTTTAGCCACTTGATTCTTTGAGGACTGGAAAGTCGGTTAGAACTCTCATTGGAAGAAGCACGGTCTTTTGAAGCGACGCTTGCCATATTGTGCACTTCTACGCTGAAGAATACCACGCAGATGGCAAGGCTCTGCTGTCTTGAAGCCTTTCTCCCACTTGCATACAGCGAATGCATAGATAAACAAAACAGAACAAGACCACCCGAGGCAGGCGCTATCTACTTTTCTCGTGTGGGCTTGCGTAACACTTCTCCCTGTCTCCTCGCTTCGCGAACCCAGCGCCACCTATATTCTAGTACTTCCCTAACATCGTTTCTCCCGGGAGCCGGCAGCTGTATACCTTCATTTTTTTTTTTCTGTCCACATTGAATTTTGCAATCTACCTTGCAATTTCTTGCATCAATGTGCCTCTTTTTTTATGTAGGATTACTCATTGACCCCGTCGACAACCGAAAGCGAAGGTCTGCAAGTCTGTTAACTCAGTTGGCATTAGCTCACGTGTGTTTTGCACACTCTTTATTAACTTTTTGCTTTCCCCCAACATACGATTCCCTTTGTTGGAAAATGTGGTTGGGACGAAAAACTGGGAACAAAAAGGTGAGGGTAAAGAACATATAAAAATTGTGGGCACCTCAGCTCCGATTTTAAGGATATGACGCTACAGCTCTCCGTCTTGCCCAAGTAGACACGGACACTGTTCCCTTTTTGAGAACCACAATCATTTTGTGGAAGACCACACGACATACATATAAAGCCCCGATTTAACAATGCCGCATGAACGTGTTTGCCTGGCGTAGCGGTAGCGTGTCTGATTCGCAAACCGTGGGCCCGAGAGTTAGGCATTTCCTATGCATCACTGGTGTGGCTGGCGCCATCTATTGGAGCCTCTTGCAATCGAGGTCCTAATTTTTCTGTCACGCCGACGACAACGCCGACACTAGATTTTCTGCTACACGGGGCTTTAACGCTGTCACGTGAAATTGAATAAGTTACACGTTTTCAGAGAGCGAAGTAAATTAAGGAATAAGTCTTCTTGATTAAAGACGAGAAAGGTGTCGGTGTCGTGCTCTGGTGCGGCCGAAACACAAAAGGGGGAGCGCACATAAATTATCGCCATCACTAAAGTTTCGGTTTTGAAAACCTCCGCCCCTTCTAAAACGTTCCGAGAGGTCTTCAATCGCCGGCATTTTTCATGGTGTTCTGGGTCGTAAGTAATAATTTTTCGCTTGTGGTGGCGCTGTCATGTTAACGTTAATCCTCTTGAGATATTTATTGCGTTTTGATAAGTGGTGAAAAGAAAAGGAAGTCCAAACTGGAACTGTGTCTGTTGAGCGAATTTAGTTTCACTATTCCACTATACTTGAACCGTAACTTCTTGATAGTTTTAAGATTTATTCGAACCCACAGAAAGTGAGCGGTCGCGCCAGTATACGGCCCTAGACTCTATCTTTCCATAAAAGCACAACCACCACTACAAGACAACCGTTTTCCATTCATTCATTCATTCATTCATTCATTCATTCATTCATTCATTCATTCATTCATTCATTCATTCATTCATTGACCCGGCCCGGTGGCTCAGTGGTTTCGGCGCTCGGCTGCGGACCCAAAAGACTCAGGATCGATCGCGGACGCGGCGACCGAATTTCGATGGAGGCGAAATTCTAGAGGCCCGTGTACTGTGCGATGTCGGTGCACGTTAAACAACCCCAGGTGGTCGAAATTTCCGGAGCTCTTCACTACGGCGTCCCTTATAGCCTGAGTCGCTTTGGGACGCTGAACCCCATAAACCAAACCAAACCAAACCAAACCATTCATTCATTCATTCATTCATTCATTCATTCATTCATTCATTCATTCATTCATTCATTCATTCATTCATTCATTCATTCATTCATTCATTCATTCATTCCAGGCCTACAGTAAGCACAGGAAGCACTACAAGAAGCTTGCTTTCAGAAAGAATAACATTACCCATTACCAGAAATTTGGGACGGCATCCCGCCAGAAGCTGTAAGCATAGTGGCCTAGCGCGCTTTCTTCTGGAGCAAGTCGGTCATTCTCTTTCTGTCGTACGTCACAGATGACGTCAGCGCTCTAGTTTTGAATGTTCAAAGCAACACGCCACGTAGTGGCAGCAACGTGGCGCCTGTCCCGAATTCTTGGTAAGAGTGTTTCGCTTGTTTGCACTTTTAACTTCTTTTATATTTTCAGAGAAGGTCCTTTGCCTCGCAGTTGAACCTTGTGCTGTTTGGTAGAACCCTTTGTTCGGCAGCCTTCCTCGCTCTCTGTGTTGCCCGCTGGCAAGTAAGACGACTGTCACAAGGCATGGGGATTTCTTAGACATAAAGCGGCCATCAACTCAAATTGGCCGAGAAAACGACTGTGTGGGCTGTTCGGTTGTTTCTCCCACTGTGAAGGCGCAGCTGTTATATGTAGGGGATTTTGGTTATATTACCTTCAGTCTGATTCTTTTTAGCACTGCTACGCTTGACAAGCCTCCGTAAACAGCGTTACTTACTTGGCTGAGTTCTTCAGTACCGGCTTTATTCGTAGCAAGGTCTTCACCGAAAGCTTAAGGAAAATCCAAGACACTCGGGCCTACTTATTTTCTCAGAGTGTTCATGGAAAAGCTGCTGGAGCTCTGCCTTTAAATACGCTTTGGCGGGAGAAATATATTGCTTTACTTTGTGAAATGCTCTGGATCTCAAGTGTTTAAATTCATCTGTTTTGCGAAAAGATATATTGCGCACGTTGTTCCCTTTATAACCCCCTTTGGTACCGTAGTTATAAGGGAGACGAAGGGAAGCACCGAGGCAACAAGAATAGCTTGGCGTCCTCTTTGCAGCGTAGTGCACCACGGTTAATGTTCTTGCGATAATTGGAAACGTGAAGGTAGAGTGCCTCATTATTGAAAGAATAAAGCGTCCGCTTTTAGTATAGCTGTGCAAAGCGCTTCTATCTCCGAAACCTGCGACGTTAAGAAGTATAGCTACTTGTTTAATAGGATTCACCCTTAAATAGCGCAGGATGGTTGATGACGGCGGTTGCCCAGTATTCCATGTGTGTTCCCCATTCAGCCACAGTGTGATTTGCCGGCTGTGTCCTTTTTTTTTTTTTCTAAAAATCAAAGTTGTGCAGATTATCTATATGAAACATCAAAACCTTTCTTTCTCCAATCTACTGAATAGTTGTGAATGCTTTGAGGTCATGCCGTCGCTCTAGGAACTAAGAAAAAAGAGGAGAACTGCCGCGGTGGCGGACTGGTTATGGCGCTCGACTGCTGACCCGAAAGACGCGAGTTCGATCCCGGCCGCGGCGGCCGAATTACGATGAAGGCAAAATTCTAGAGGTCTGTGTGCTGTGCGATGTCAGTGCACGTTAAAGAACCCCAGGTGGTCGAAATTTCCGGAGCCCTCCACTACGGCGTCTCTCAGAGCCTGAGTTGCTTTGGGACGTTAAACCCCACAAACCAAATCAAACGTTGAAGAAGGTTGCGCTATCCAGCGCAGCGTCTGTCGCGTTGTTCAGGCGGTGATATTCCCCAGAGAATTGTTCAGACGTCAACCATACAGGCTTTATATTAAACAGTGAACAGTTTAACGGAAATGGCGTTTTCATAGGAACTGGACTGTTGGGGACGGCTTCGTTAGTGCTTCGTTATTACAACGTTTTAGCGATATGAGTTGTTAGATTTTTGAAAATGCAACTTTTATTGACACTTTGATCGAACCGTTACTCGTGAAGCGTCAAACGGGAACTAGCTAACCGATGCGTCGATGCTGCTACAATCACAAGGTTTGGTTTGGTTTATGGGGTTTAACGTCCCAAAGCGACTGAGGCTATGAGAGACGCCGTAGTGAAGGGCTCCGGAAATCTCGACCACCTGGGGTTCTTTAAAGTGCACTGACATCGCACAGTACACGGGCCTCTAGAATTTCTCTTCCAAAGAAATTCGACCACCGCGGCCGGGATCGAACCCGCGTCTTTCAGGTCAGCAGCCGAGCACCTTAACCACTGAGCCACAAGCGCATGGCACTCGGCTTTCGGCTCCGACTCTTGAAGACTATCCCGCCTTTTTTAAGTTATCACGTCACATAAATCCCAAGGGTGAGGTCATCACTTCGAAGGAGCAGTCCATCGTTTTTCGCTAGCCGATTTCCTGTGGAATCGATAGCACGACCTCCGAATTCCGCTGTTATTACTCTCCGGTCGATAAAAACTACAAAATTAATAAAAAAGAGGCGTCCCCTACGCCCCTTGCTTTCGGTGACTGTTGGATACTACAGCTTTTATACCGAGATGCCATGTCGGCAAATGTGACAAGCCCGCGTGCTACACACGCGTAAACACAGATAATGCAAAAAAAAGTCAAAGGGCGATAAATGGGAATGACGAGGAGAAAATGCGATATTGTTTTTTTTTTCACTCGCCAATCTGTTCCAACTCTCATTTTATTACATTTTCAATTCTATTACAATCATATTTCTCTTTGAATTCCTTCAATTCTGAGTGTATTGTGATTGTGATCAAACCACTTATTATTTTTTTTTGCTTCAGTCTCAGTGATTTTTGTATCAGCTGAGTCAGTAATAGTATCACGTCTTCCTCTTCTTTCCTACCAGTCGAGAGGGAGAAGGGGTGAGGAGAGTGAAGGACGATTGGCAGGTGCACCTGCCAATCGTCCTTCACGTGTTTAACGATGCCGGTTACCGACTTTTAGCTAGAACGAGGCTTCTAGGTTATCGTATAATGCAAATATGCTGCTCTAACAATGAAAGGCACAAAAAATGGCTGAGGCTTAACTTGGTTAAGCCTGGAGAATGCGAAGCATCATCGTGTCGCGTGATTTGGAGGCGCACAACCACAGCGACGGCGCGAGGTGGGCCCCCGTTTCTCCACTGTCGTGACGTCATCGTGTCACGTGGTGTGACGTCATGTATCACGTGATTTGGAGGCGCACAACCCCAGCGAAGGCGCGAGGTGGGCCCCCGTTTCTCTACTGTCGTGACGTCATCGTGTCACGTGGTGTGACGTCATGTATCACGTGATTTGGAGGCGCATAACCACGGTGAAGGGCTGAAGTGGTAGCTAAAGTAGTATGCTTCGCATAAAAATTGCGGAACCAAATAGAAAATGAACGAAATAACTAAATGTAGGTGGCTTACTCATAGCTAAGGCATGAGACCAAGAATTGATTGGGGTGGTTCAGTTTTCTCACGGACCGTTGACGTGCGCGCTTGCTGGAATTAAATACGTTCTTACCCGCCGCGATGGCTCAGTGGTTAAGGCGCTCGTCTACCGAGCCGGAGTGCCGCCGTGTTCGAACCCGCCCGGAGCTCTATCCCCCCCAACCCCACAGAGAGGACTTGGAGGCGGCCCTGCTCGGCTGTCAAGAGCTAAAGAGCCAAAAGGCCTTGGTTCAACGGACGCGGGCGGCGTTGCTTGCCAATGGGGCACCGGAATCGGGGCTCCACCTAGTATTGTAAGGGAAAGGGCCAATAGGGTCCTACCCCTATCACCTTTCTGTAAAAAATTTAATTGCCCATAAATGTTTTCCACCACCACCACCGCGTTTCGATGGAGGCGGAACGCAAAAGGCGCCCGTCTTCTGTGCGATGATAGTGCACGTAACGCAAAATGCGCCCATGTGCTGTGCGATGGTAGTCCACGTTCAAGATCACGTGGTGGTCGATTGGATTGGAAAACATTTATTCCGTCAAAAATGCAGATGCAGACGGTCCGCGCGAGATGGCCACCAAACCATGGCTGGCGGCGACCTGAGCGGCCCACTCGGTGGCGAAGGCTTGAATGCCCGAGTCCGAGCTAATTATTCCGGACGCCTCCACTACAGCACCTCTTTCTCTCTTTCTTCTTCCACTCCCACCTTCCTGTCTTCCTTTGGCGCGGTTCAGGTGTCCACCGATATATGTGAGACAGATATGGGGCCATTTCTTTTCCTTAAAAACCAATTTACCAATTTTAGCGCAGAGCCTCCCTCAACCTCTTACTGCGTATAGCGCCCCGTCAAAGCGCATGCGCAGGTTGCCCTGAGGACGCCAGATGGAGCCACGTTCCCGTAAACAGCGGGCCCACTTGCCATGTCGGGACCAATCAGCGCATGCGCCATCGCGGGGCACGGTACGCTCTAAGCGGTGGCTGTAGCCCTACGCGTTATGCTAAAGGCATCCATCGAGATGTATTAGTATGTCGCTCACACGAATGCAGAAACGCGTCTATATTTCTGGCTATGTGAGAGCAGAGGCAAGCTTTGATGAAATTTGAATTTTTTTTTGCGGCTACCGGGTCCACAAACCCGTGTTTCTATCCCACGAGGAGCGCGCAAGAGGGTCCTCCACCGGGGTTCAACTCGTTTCTCTGTCAAGAGGTCAGATTTTCAGGGAAAGCATCCAAACTGTATAAAGCTCACCTGGATGCAAACTCTGGTTTAGAATGACGGTGGAAGTTGATGCAAAACGACAATTCTTTCCACTGTTCTTTTGTCCGCGTCACTTTCTGTGCCCCTTTATTTCTTCTTGCGACTCTCTCCCTCTTCTGTCATTCATTTCTTCCCGTCTTCTTTCCTTCATCTCACACTCCCTCTCAGTTCGCCGATTCCTTCGAAGTGAAAATTGGTTTTTGGGACAGGAAGTGGTGCAGTATCGTCCCTTCGCCTTCCATTGTTTTTAGAGCGCAGCTCTTTGGCGCCCGTTTCTGCGTTTCGCGGCGTCGCCATCGCCGTTGTCCTTTGTAACGAGCAGTGGAAACCTTCGTCGCTCGTTAAGCTGCGAAAATAATGGTGCAGAAGCTTGGAAAGCAACGGAAACGCGCATAACTGCCCTCTTGGAACAGTGGACACCTCAGTCATGCTTTAAGCTAAGTGGCGGTATTGACAGGTGTGCGCTGCATGCGTCGGCATTGACAACGTTGTGCCAGAAACGCGGCGCTGCAGCCATAGGCCGTCGGCGTTCGTTGTGTTCATTGGCGATGACAACGTTTCACTCTCCGATCATTTTGAGGAAAGGAAGTGCGCATGACTGGCTCCCTTGTCAGTGGATGCCTGAATCGCGCTTATAGGTACGTGGGGTGATGAGAGAGAGATGTGGGCTGGCTGCATGCGTTAGCGATGACAACGTTGTGGCAGAGACGCGGCACTGCTGGTTAGTTAGTTGGTTGGTTGCGACTGAGAGAAGGATGAAAAGGAAAGTGCACGGGCCTGCCGACTGGCTCAAGCCGAGCCACCAGCGCTGCCGCATACAGATAGTTCTGGGGTTCTTTAACGTGCACTGACATCGCACAGTACACTGGCCTGTAGAATTTCGCCTCCATCGAAATTCGACCGCCGCGGCCGGGATCGAACCCGCGTCTTTCGGGTCAGCAGCCGAGCACCAGGCCACCGTTGCCATGGCGCAGTAATTCTCTGTCATCTTGGTGGACACCCGAATCGCACCTGAGGAAGGGAGGAAGTGGGAGTAAAAGAAAAAAAAAAGATGCCGTGATGAAGAAAATGAAAATTGTGTTTGAGGAAAGGAAATTATGCACTGTCTCGTATACCTCGGTAGACGCCTGTCATCCAGGCGCTGGATGTAACGCCGGACGGATGGGAGAACGAGCCATTAAATGCTTTCGCCTTAATAGGCCGCACCGTTGACAGGGTGCGCAAATTCTTGCCATAAACCATTAACTGCCACCTGCCAGGTCTGCAGGTGGGTGCGCTGCCTATCCAGTGTCCGGAACGCACTCAACTTTACAGACGCCAAGCCGCTTATGGTTGCCCGATACGCCATAGCTTTCGCTCTGTTACCAGGTTCAGCAGTAGTTGAACCACGGCTAATTTTACTAATCGTTACAAATTGATTAATAATTATTCACTGACTTCCAAACTGGCTGAGTAAATATGAAATAAAACGCAAAAGGGGCTACAGATTGTTGAAGCAATAATCAGGTGCAAAAATTTCCCTGAACTATTTATTTCAACAATAGATGAATCTTGATAATTCCATTCTACCACCCAATGTGGAATGAATAATATATAAGTGCCTCATTTTTTTGGCCGTTAAAAGATATCGAAATATATTCCGTCATTAGGAGGCAAGTCTGCACCAGTAAAAAAAAAGTTTGGTGTTGGAATTAGGTGCGTGTCTACTGAGCCCGTATAGGCTGAGTGTGAGTTATGTGGCGAAGAGTTTTCGATATGTAAGGGGCATTGGGAATTGAAACTTTGCTTGGGCCAAGTTTACATTTATCCACAGCCGCGTGCTAGTAGTGAAAAAAAAAAATGTTGGACGTTTAATCACTTACAGTTCTCTAATATGGATGCAAATGAAGATTGATATCGAGGAACAGGACTCATTAGCACAGACTCATTACCATAGGTCTGGAGTGTTGTGCACTGTGTATGTCCTCTTTCCGTGGGCGCAGTTAAAGACACTGATAATTTATTTAAGCAGGAATTAAACTTTTCTGAAAGAAAAATAGTATCTTAGTTTCGCCTGGAACTCTCAGCTAGTTTTGCTTCTCCGGTGCCATGCTTTGCTAACAGGTCTTGCCGTTGCCTTCTGTGGTAAGCTTGCGCTTTTTGCTGACACAGACGACATTAACGAAGATGTTCACAATTCCCAGGGCGGTGACAATCTACAGTGTGTGTTCTGCATAAATGATACGCTGAGGTCTAGTGATAGCTGGCCTAGGTTGTTGGCTTACCTCTTTCAAGTGACAAAGAGGCTACTGTTACAAAAGACGGAGCTTTTATAAGGTAGATAAAATAGAAATTGAAAGACAGAAGACGCCACCACCGGCCATTTCCAGAAGTATACTACAACCACATCATATAAAAATTGTCTGAAAAGAGAGCAAAAAAAGAATGATGATCTGCGTGCCTGAGTGCCGAATTAAGATTTTGAACGATTATACTACTGGACATTTTTCCCACAGTGAACGCGAACAAGAGGTGAACGGGGTGAATTCAGCGAATTTCTTAAAACTTGACTTAGCCGCCAGCGTCACGAGTTTGACTCCACGGACGCAGTTACGATGATTAGTTTTTCGAAGGCAGTGGAACACGTCTAGAAAGACTGTCATTATACAGCCTGATGTAATATAATTTTAATGTAATGTTGTCGCGTAATTTCAAGCCATGGAGAAAACTTTCAAATGAAAAAAAAAAGTCGCCTTCATCAATTAAAAGCACCTTTGGATAGGCGCCGAATGTTACGCTGAACATATTTGGAGATGACGGGGCTGTATTCCTCCGAAATTAGGAACATTGGCCATTAAACTTGATGCCATCCCAAAATAATAAGTATCCATATAGTATATGTATCAGCAGCGCGAACACCACACAGGAAGAAGAAGGAGAAGAAGGTAAAGAGCGCTGAACTTCCAACTTTTATTTGAGCAAAAATTGAACCCGCACTTTTATACACATACCAGGTAAAATCCCACCAGGGGGGTAATCAAGGCGTGCTATCGAATTGGGACCAACACGATGTCCAGGGCATCAAAATGATAACTACTCTCGCACTATACAAAGACTTCCATGAAAAGCACGAATGACATGCGGAAAAAACAAGACAATGTAAAAACAGGGCTGAGTGTGCGCAAGTGGAAAAATGGAAAAGAACAGGGTTGAGGGCGCGAATTTTGCTAAAACCATGAGAAGGCAAGAACCCGGAAAAAAAAGGTAAAAACAGGGTTGAGTGTGCGAAAATGGAAAAAATGGAAAAACAGGGTTGAGGGCGCGAATTTTGCTAAAAGAAAAAAACGTGAGAAGGCGAGACACGGTAACAACGTAAGCGATGCGAAGGGATGAGCGCCAACAATTAACACGGCTAGAACTAAAATGCAGTGTGCCCCTAAAAACCAGGTAAAATCAGGTAAAACCAGAGAGAAAGGTGATTTCTTTTTCAGATAATGAGATGGAAGGGGTGCTTACGCAACCTTCTTTGAGCCCTGAGATGTAGGTAGCTTCAATGATTTCGCGTGTTAATTGGTTTTTATGTTTCTTTAAGACGGTTGCTTTCTTAAAACGAGGAATGCACTTCTTTTGGCTGTCACATACGTTGCAATGGGCGGGCAGGTTCCTCAACGGCGCCCCAGTTAGATCGTTCCTATGTTCCATTAACCTTTCGTTTAAGCATCTTCCTGTTTGGCCTATGTACGCCTTACCGCAAGCTAAAGGTATAGAGTATACAACACCCTCGGCACAAGGCACAAAAGGATCTCGGTGCCTGGTTGTACAGCCACTATTCTTTTTCTTTTTATTAACTTTGTTGCACAGGCTTGACAGGCGCAGAGGGGCTGAAAAGACTACGTCTACGCCTGCTTTTCTGCCAATTTTCTTCAGATTATGCGAGATTTGGTGCAGGTATGGCAGAACGGCCATACCTGCACCAATCTTTGAATCTTTTTTTCCGTGTTCTTGCCTTCTCATGGTTTTAGCAAAATTCGCGCCCTCAACCCTGTTCTTTTCCATTTTTCCACTTGCGCACACTCAGCCCTGTTTTTACATTGTCTTGTTTTTTCCGCATGTCATTCGTGCTTTTCATGGAAGTCTTTGTATAGTGTGATAGTAGTTATCATTTTGATGCCCTGGACATCGTGTTGGTCCCAATTCGATAGCACGCCTTGATTACCCCCCCCTGGTGGGATTTTACCTGGTATGTGTATAAAAGTGCGGGTTCAATTTTTGCTCAAATAAAAGTTGGAAGTTCAGCGCTCTTTACCTTCTTCTCCTTCTTCTTCCTGTGTGGTGTTCGCGCTGCTGATACATATGGATCGCAACCAACTAGCCCGACAGATGGTGTTATTCCATATAGTGGCTGCTGAATCATCGAAGCTGCTGCAAACGCACGTTGAGTTTTCTTTTTAAAGAAATGCTTGTTTCCCCACAAAATATTGCTCAAAGCAAACTAAGCATGCCCTTTAATATAACAACTTTGAGTACAGTACGCATTGTACAGGTAAATGAGGTGTACCTAAGTAATTAAATCATTAATGGCGTTTAATTCCTCGCAAATCCGGTTCAAGACAGAAAGAATAAATTTCATCAGAGTTGATTTGAGCATATGCCTATTCGTTCTGTGATGCATCTCGAAGATAACGGCAGGGAAAAAAAACTCGGCCCTTTAAAAATGGCACGGATATGAATACAATTCCAAACGTTAGGCACTGTTATTTACTCTAGGCATTCGGCAAGGATTACATGATACTCCTATAATAACTATTAGCGCGAAATATCTTAAAATTGAAACGGTGTATCGTTTACTATACAGCAGTGCCTCGCTGTTATGGACACTTTGGTTCCCTAGCAAAACTGCCCATGAAATAGGGCGCCTATAATAACAAATCAAGAAAAAAAATGAAACAAAGAAACTTTCTAATTTAGTTCTGGTGCTGAGCATAACGGTCGCGAAGTGGAAAACAGATGAAATCTTAGAAATTCGAACTGCATTATTCTGGTCATCGTTATCTCTTAAATATTACGGCGCCGTTGGAAGGCCTTAATAGCTCATCACATCACATGCACGATGTCATCTCATGGAGGGATGGCATGTCTTCTACTACAAATCTTCGCACTCTATGAACCGCTAGTAAACATCGGTACTTAGTCGTTGGCAGTTGTTGAAAGCGGCTTCACATTCCTCACATGAATGCGCGATAAACAGCAAACCATAAGGAACAAACTTCTGACGGGGGGTGTACATTGTATGGAGAGCGACTTTCCATATTAACAGGGCGTAGATGCACTGAAAAGGCTTGGTCCCCAGAAACACTGCATAATTCAAGTAGTCTATATTAACGGCTGCCGTATTAAAGGGGCACAATTGTAATTCATTAAATTCAAGTTATACCGTAGTAACAATAAAGTATTCATTGCAGTGTTGTAATCGACAGCTATTAGTAACGACAAAGTGGAGAACTTCGGACTAAACATGATGTATGGAATTTATAGTAACTGAACTCAGACAGACAAATCACAGTATATTAATACTCCCGCTACCTCTCAAGCAGAAACGACGACAGCAGAGGAATTACAGAAATTAAATGTCGGACAAATTATATTAAATTCTCCTTTCTTGCAAAGCGAAAATCTGAATGGAAAGCTTTACCAGTGAAAGCAGTCGCAGCTGACAGTGTCCACTTCGCTCAACTTTCAAATAAGTTGTAATTATTACAGTTATTTTTGCCCGGTGTTCTTCTTATCTTGTATAGTATGTTCTGAGCTTGGAAATGCATCGGTTCATAGTTTTATAGCCTCCATTCATACTGCAATGCTTAGACGTGGCGGGGTATGATGTGAACAAATAAATTCTACCAACGCGGCCAAGATCTCACCGCGACCTCGTGAATAATAGAGAACACCAAAGCCACAAAAATCCTTTAGCTTAGAAAAATCTTCGTTATCGTTTCATAACGAATAATGTGCGCTTTGATAGGTTTTGCTGCGCTAATCTCCGAAAAATGCGCTCTTACCTACCCCAAAATGTGTGCACACAGCAGTCATTCCCTGAAATGTAATCACTCTCCATTGGAGTTAATATTACTTACTCTTAGTGATATCTAAGAGGCCGAAAGAGCGAGGAGCCTGTCCCCAACGGTTGACCCTTCAGTACCACGGAGACCTCACACCACTTTAAGCCGTTAAGCCGTCTCACGCTCAGCTTTCTGGTCGGCTTATCGCTTGTGCTCCGCCAGTAATCGCCTTAGGCAAGCCACAAGGACACCATCGGGAACTGTAATCTGCTTAGTAAGTTGCCGCTGTATCGCAGTGCTTGTGAACATTTCTACATTCTGGAGCTGACCAGATAACTAAGCTCTGGCTTTCTTCAGACCGAATGCCCTCATGGCGTAAAAAGATAAACGCAAGCTGTTCAACTACTAATTGCTGCCGGAGAGGCTGACGGTGTGGAGGCCATCGACCTCTGAACCGGTTATGCCACAGCGTTGCGTCCGTCGACTTGCGCAATTACATACAGGCACATGCACGTTGGCGTGCCTGACTACGACGTAGCCGGTGCAATCGACGACCTTCACCCCATTTGGAGGTCGTTTCCAGACGCGCAGGCTAATCATTCGGGGCTTTTTTCCTGTAGTGTGCTTCTATCGTTAGGCAGATCGTCTGCTGCACAGAACGGATGTTAGGGCAACAGGGGCTCTACGCATTGACTCCAGACACTTGTTTCATATTGCTCTCCCTAACCTCTCATATTGCTCTCTCCGTTCCAGGCCGAGATTGACTTTTTTAATGCCGCTACCTGTTGATTAGATGGAAGATAAACGGAATTTAGATGCCCTTGCCCACCCGCGCATGCGCTCGCGATTTGATGGCTCTGACACAACCCTTGTTTTTGTTTTTTGTCATCTTTTCTGTCACGATCCTTCGGCCTATAAAAGGTGTGGCTTTCGGCGAACAAATCCAGTTGACAGTTAGCGCTGGTGTGTGTGTTTCGTCTCTCTTGTCCATGTCTTTGCGCTATAACATTCCTACTTCAAAATGAACTACCAACTCGCCCAACAGGATGTTTTAATGAACTCCCTAACCTGATTTACAAAAGGTCTGCATAAGGGCATTTATCTTGTACTACCTTAAGTTGTGCGCATCAGACACATTTCTTAGTGTTGGCTCGTTTGCGTAAGCGCATAAAATTAAAGTTACGAACAGCCTGTCAACGGACAAGCAAGCCAGTATAGGTTGCAGTTGTCGATCACGTAATCAAATTGTTCGAAAGCAGTTGGAAGAGATTATGCGACTTACTTCGAGCTGAGAGAAGCCGTCCGCGCACTGGGCTCATAATGTGTCGTGCACGTGATGGAGAACATCCTTGAAAGAGTGTATTTATAACAGCCTTGTTTCGAAACAAATGATTTTGAAAGTGTATCGGGCTCTCGAAGCCATGTTTGTTGAAATACAATGTGTGTGGATTACGGCATTATTGTGAGAATACTGGAACATTGCCATCGAATCTGCTGCTAAGTATGCAAAACAAGAAACTAATGCCACGTACATTTTTCTTTGTGTGATAAACACATGAAAACTTGACCGCTTTCTGACTGTACGTGAGTACAGGGGGTACATTCTAAAATGTTGCAGCTAAACGTTTGTAACAGTAGCAGTTTAATTATTCTGCTCCTGCTAATTACCTTTTGCTATTCTTTACTACAGTGTTAAAGAACAGTTACTGACTACAGCTTTTTATTACCTCTGATTGTTTCAATATCTATTTGCAGGAAACTTGCAACGGGCAAGAATTATTTGAATTCTCGAATGCCGCCACTGAGGTCTTCGATATTGTTAAACATAAAAACAGCCTGTTTGAAGCGATTTTCATCAACAACAAAAATACGTGAACCCTTGTGCAAAATGCAGCGTTTATGACCTTGACATGCTGACCTTGAAGTTTCTTGAGCAAAAGCAGGATGCATGAAATCATCTGGAAAATTCCTAAGTGCCGGCCCAGACGGACCCGTCTCTAGGCTCTGTACGTGCCTTTGAGGAAACGTGAGTCGCTGGGAGCTTCAGGAATTTCGGGAAACACGGGGACGGAAGGAAGGCAGGCAAAGGAGAGGAGGGAACATGTGCCATCCCTAACTAGACGTGTAGGTCGCCAAAGAGACGGCAAGGCATCCCTAGAATGCCGGGCAGTCTAGCCTTGAGTCTTTGAGTGGCGAAAGTAACTGGCGCTCTAGACACCACCGTTTCGCAGTGACCTCGTTCTTTGGGTCCGACAATGCTGACAGACGGATGGACAGCGATGTCGGCTGTGTAACAGGGTGCAGATACAGCCACCCGTTAGTCATTTTGACATTTGAAGGTGGCGAGCTGCGAGTTATTTATATTTTCGCTTTTGTGATTTTCATCACTTTGCGTTAGGCGGTCATCTGGAGATGTATGCCTGAATAAATGTTTCACTTTCGTTTTTTACTTCGTCGTCTTTCATGTGCTTATTCCCAAGCTAAAGCTGCTGTCGCAGTCACACCTTCGCCAAGTTCTTGCTCACCGCAGTGGTGGCCATTTTGGTAACGCCTCCTGATAGCCAACGGTTACTCTGAGGACAAGATACAGGGCGTGATAGTTTAGCAACAATAATTTTTCCAAATCATGTTATTCTACCCAGAACAATTCTGACCCACGGAGAGATCAATCTGGCAATATTACTAACGTCACATTGCTGAAAGGTGCGATAATGTAACACGATAACGATAATACAATAACATGAAAGAGCGTGAATAAAGATAACTCAGCTCAGTTTGCTTCACTTTAGGCGCAGATCTGTTCCAGCTGGATGGGGAAAGCATGAGGGGAAACTGGGCATGATTTATGGTGGAACCGAAAAGTAATAATCAATTATCGCGTCATCTTAGATTGGAGCGGACGATGGAAGAGATAATTACTTCGTTGTCAGTACCTCAAGCGAGCTCAGATGCGAACTGCGCTTAGAATGCGGAAAACTGCGGTGCCGAGAAAATCTGGGAAGAGGGGCGTAAGGCAGTCAGCGGTTTTGCTTTTATTGCTGGGGAGTTAATTGAAAGCTAATTGAAAGGTAAATGAGAATGAATGCTTGAAGCGAAATCCTCATTCAAAGCTTGATGCGTTTAACACGACATGCACTTATTTACCGCCTTGTACAGTAATCATGTTCCCTGGTGGCGATGCTAAACAATATTCCACATTTTGTTTGAAACTTTACTGAAACATTTTGCGCCCCCGGATTGTTATTTTACAACAGTATTTTACTGTATGGTGCGCCGCCTTTAGGGCGCGAAGAAAGGAATAACCCACTCGAAGTACTCTATAAAAGAGGCAAATGCAACTACCTAATTTAAGCTTCGAAGGCGCGGGTATGTTTGCGAAAGCGGGGCGTTTTCTTATTTTGTTTTGTATTAATCGCGTTATATGGCTTCTGGCCTTTCTTTGCGCTTTTCCTTGGATTGAGTAGATCGATCGCCGGTTCTTGCTGTTCTTTCATACGTCTCCTCAGCGACGGCGTAAACACGTCGCATCGTTATCTGCGTGCCGTAAACACTACTGACGCTCGACTAAGACTTGATCCGCGTTTAAAGACGCGATAAGACGTGACGAGACTAGTGAAGGAATGTGAAGAACTTGGCCGCTGTCTCCCATAAAGCCCACTTTGTCTTGGCACTGAATTGCGTAAACAAGACTGCTCCAATCCAATCTATTTCAGTCTGGTTAAAACGAATCAAGAGCTCGTATTCGAGAATTGTGGGTGGTACAGATGTGACGTCACATTTTACACACTGTGCAGATTCTTTGGAATCTTTCGACGGTACGGTAAATGCACCGAGATGCTTGTGAAGGGGTTTACCATCGTAGCTTTGCCTTTGGCATAGAGTGGCTAACCTTGCCGCTTCCAGTAATGGCACTGCAGTCGTCCTCTCTACCAAATAGATATTGTAAGAAACCGAACCTCAGGTACTCCGATCACTTCTTGCAGGCTAGGAGATGACGACGCAGCCAGTGATGTGTGCAGTCAGCGATAGATGGAGCCCTGCAGGTTTTCTTGTCATTTACTGCAGAAGTCCTCAATAGTATATACACTTCTATAATTATACACAGTATATGAGAAGCCACATATACAATTAATAACAGGTGGTCCTCCTGACAGTTTCTACTTTGACCTCCTTCTGCAGTAATTAATTTATGTATCTGATACCTGCGTATATTTTCAGTAAACAATAAACAATGTATATATGACCCCCGGTAGAGGAGGCGTGATTGGTTAACTTCCGACGTTCCACCCAACCAGAATGAGTGCTTCTGAAACAAGGGCCCCGTGGTGAACTTAGCAGCTAGTATGGTCTATGAGGTTTGAGTAGGCAGGGCGCGGACGGTGAAGACCGATGAAGTTTAGCGTCTTTAGAGCATGGTTTCATGTTTCCTGAGAACTTTAAGAAAATATTTTGAGTCAATGGCTCAGAGCAATCGTAGCTTTGTCTGCTGGTTCAATTCAATTTCAATTCAATTTTATTCTCCAGTTATACACTGGAACGTTCTCCGGGCTAAAAGGACCGACTGGGCCTTGACTGAGTCCCGGAGACGTTTACAGAGCAGCGACAGGCAGTACATACGGAGAAATACTATACAATACAAAAGTTAAACAGAGCATACACATATAAAAAGTACATACATATATACAAAGCACACAAAAGAGGACACTTGTACTGAGTTATATAACTACAAAATGCGAGGAAGAAGGCAATTACAATTTACTAAAGTATTCGTGTAGTTTTTTACGCGAAAGGTTATTCATATCTTTATGGCGATTTAATATAACAGGTAGATTGTGCTTTATGGACTGCAATTTATAATTGGTGCGAAAATGAGGAACGAGCCAAGGATCGGTGTTACGGGTAGCAACATTGTGTTCGTGGCGTGTCAATGAAGATACACGTTTTAAAAAAGATTGGAACTCTTTTGTGGAAAAGAGAAATGACTTCAAGATGCGATACTCATAAAAGTGATGAATTCGGATAATATTGTAGTCAGGAAAACTATCGGCGGTGGTCAAGCCAGGATCAATATTTGCGATGTGGCGCATAATTTTCTTTTGAAGGATACTGATTTTGTTTATGTTGGTTTGTGTTGTGGTAGCCCAAACTAGATTGCAATAGTTTATTTGAGAGAAAAATAAACCATAATATACTTGAAGCCTAGCTTTTACAGGAAGTAACATTCGACAGCGGGATAGCGCGCCAGCAACGACAGAAAGCTTCTTACAGATGTGACCGATATGATTGTTCCAGCTCAAATCGCTGGAATACGACAAAGGGCTGCCACGATGAAGTGGACCTTGTTCGATGGGAACTAAATATTGCAGGTTAACGATAGAAAACGCAGGTGAGCACGAGCAGGTTGAGAAATAAGACAGCATCTAGAGGTGAGAATTGGAGAAGGGTAATATGAGGTAGCACTCGATTAATATCTGAAAGAGGCTTTCCTCAATTGTACTATCAAGTACATCGTTTAACCACTGTAGTGCTTGACAGGAACAAGTGCGGGCTGATCTGCCAGTGTAAAAGAAAACAGAAGGAAAGGCATTCTTTTTTGTGAATGAATGAATGAATGAAAAACTTTATTGTACAAGGGTTCTTTCTCTCAGCGTAGGTGGAGCCCTTAGTGCAGGGCCCCAGTGGCCCCAGTGGTTAGTGTATTAAAACAGACATTGACTTAAACGAACTGCTTGCCATCACAGAGCAACAGCCGGTGATAGTGATTATGCGAATAATGGCGAACTTGGGGTTGTTCTTAAGTTTTAATTGTGTGCAGAATACAGATACTGCTAATAACAAAACCATGACTTCAATGACGATTTCTCTTTTGTCTCGCTATTAGCACAAAAGCAGCTTAGATTGCGAGCTTCTAACTCTCGGAAATCTCACCAGAGCAGTGGAATTTTTGACCGGCTTCCGATGTCGCAGTTTATAGGCACATCACAAGAACACTAAATCGCGCAATCAGCTGGCCTCAGGAACACCAATCCCCGCAAGAGCGGTCGATCCTCTTGCGATCGATGGCCGTGTAATGAAAGTCTCTTGGAGGTAAGTGTCGCAGTCAAGTATAAAGAAGACAACGAAGCTAAGTAATTAAGGAAAGTAGGCGTGTTGACGGGAGAGGCACTCATTTTATTGCTCTGGGAAACGACGTCCCATTGGTTAATCGTCGCCAACCTTTGGGAAATCATGTTGCTTAATGTGCACAAATGCAGGCGCTAAAAGTGCGTGGTGTCTTTACTCGATCATCACAAGGACCGCGACATAGATTTTGCCACAGCATGACATGTCAAACATTCTGGGACAAAAGTTTTAAAATTGCAAAATTGTATGATCCTGTGATGGAAATATAGAAGGTAATTGTCCATTTTCTGATATGTTGCAAAATATTTCTTTTGTAGTGTTTCCATCGATCCCATCGATCAGTTAAGATTGCCATAAAATCCAATGGGAACGATTGAGCAAAAACGTTAATTAAAAAAAAACAAGACTGCCGGTGGGTGATATGTGGATATATTGATTTTTATAATTAAATCTTACATTTGTGTGAGGAAATTGCGTTCATAAGCGGCTTCTTCCTGATAAATGATTTTGTCCTGAATTTTTGGATATGCATAAATATTTAATCAGGAAAGTAAAACATACGGCCAAGAAAAGAAACAATTCTTTTGCCTAAATACTTTGCAAAGATATAAGTCCCTATTTGAGTTTTTTTTTTTTAAGTACGCGGCTGCAAACTCGTTTTTATTGAACCTGTGACTTCAATTTTTTTAGGTTACTCTTCTTTTGTCTGTTTCTTCTTCATTTCCGGCTCCATCACCTTATATTGCCACCTTCGCGCTTCGTACAGCGCTTCATTACACGAGATGCTTCAGTCCATGAGGTTGACTTTGATCTCGGAGATTCTTCATCTACGGCTTCAATGTCGGTCTTTAAAGTTCAGTGGTCACTGTCCAGTGTTTCCTCTATGTTGGTCCACTCGAATACGGTGGCGGCATGAGCAAACGTTAGGTCGGGGCACGTGTCCCTCGTCACACAGTTCGTACGGTTTGGATTGGGATGTCCCGTGAGGGGCGTCAGATGGTTACGGGCGATGGCAAGGGCATCGTGTAACTGAACAATCTGCGCCCCATTTCTCTCACACCATCCATCGAAAACTTCTCTAGCGCTTCGTGCTCGCACGATTCAACCCACTCCTTGATGTGCAAAATTTATCCCCACATCATGTTCGGGTTCAGATCTCACTTATCCACGCAAAACTTCATGCTACAGTTGAGGGAATAAGCCATATATCATTCCAGCATGGTGCAACAAGAGCACTCCTCGCCCTTGATCTCCAAAGGTGCCTTTGACGACGTGAAAGTTACTTCATTCTCGATAATCCAGCCTCGTCCCACTGCGGGCAGCGAACATACAACTACATACGAGCTTTTTTGGAAGCACGCATGGCCACCATATGCATCGGTGAGATCCACCCGGACGTGATCAAACTTGGCGGTCGCAGCACAACACAAGGTTCGGTTCTCTTCCCGATCCTTTTAAACGCAGCGATAGAGGAACTGTCCTCACACCTCGAGCGCATCCACAGAATCCGACCGGCTCTATATGCTTACATGTGACAATATCGGTCAAGCAAGGATCGGTCGTGCACGTGCGGGTTGCGCTTCAAGAAGCCGTCGACGCGGTTCAAGCTTATGAAACAGTCGGCGGACTGACTTGTCCGGTTGAGAAGTCCAAACTGTTAATAGAAATAAAAAAGAGGAGATCGAAAAGGGAAATCACCGCCTAGATTTTACTACACTTGGGAGTGATGCCAATACTGCCGGTTCAGAGGTTGCGACTCTTGGGCCTCCACTTACAGTCAAACGTCTCATAAGTTGCAGTCAAACGTCATCCCATACGGTGGAACTCCTTCAGAAGCAAATAACACTAATCACGCATACGATGAGACGCGTTTCCAACTGTCGCGGTGATTCGCTAGTAAAATGCACCGTATACATATTGCCTAAGTGCTCATCACCAGTCGCATCCTATACCACGCTCAGAACCACAACTTTCTTCGACCAGAGTTAAGATGGCTGAACCTCCTGCTTCACGCGGCAGTCAAGACGGTGGTTGCACTAACTACACATGCGTCCACGCAACGCCTTCTTCACCTAGATTGTAACAACAACGTGGAAGAACTTATCGAAGCCCCACGGGCAGGTCAGCTAGTCAAGATTACATCATTAGGAGATATCGCACGGGATCTGACATCAACTTCCCAACACTGTAAAAAAAGCGAGTAGGCCACGGCGGCCAAGAGCGGATTCCCGCCAGCACGTCTGCATGGGGATCACGCTAATGTGACCTTAATTTCGCTCGCGCCTTAGCTAAAAGTAACAGGATAGCAAGCAAGCGTGCGTCACAAGACAGTTTTTTTGCTGTTTCCAAGAGATTGCACTACCACGCCACCGAACAAAATCGGTGTGCTTGTTCTTAAAACTCGCGATGTCATCTTCTCGTGGTGTTCTTCCCTCAAAACGAGCTTTTAAAAAACTCGAGCCGTCGATCACGTCCGCCCGTTTGACAGTGAAGAATTAGCGCCACCAGCCACCGTGACGTATTTGGCAAGCCAGCCGCACCGAGCGTCGCCGATAGTGGGCGGGACGTGCAGCGCACGCTTAGTCGCCGCCGGATTCAATCGTTCTTTCCGTTCACTGGCGTTTAACGTCGTCAATTTCTTCATTTTCTTTTTATTCTTCTCTGCCTGCCTTCATATCGCCCCCTCGCCGCTATCGCTCGTAAGTGCGGGAAGGGTCCTCGGATTACGACATCCAGGGCGGCGTCGGAGGGTCCGACGTTGATTGAGATGAAAGAGTCGCTGGGCTGCTAGTTGCCTACTTACTTGATAGTTTGTTTTTAGGCTTACCCGTTTCTTCTGCTGTCTACACTTGTCCTGCTTGTTTCTGCTTTCTTTCGCACTCCGCCTACCAGGCGACGGTGACGACGTCTCTACGAAGTCCTTCCACCACAAGACTCTCGAAGAAACGCGTTGGGAGTCCTTTGGCGGCGTCTTGTTACAGCCTGTGAGTTGAAACCAGACCCACTTTCCCTAGATTCAGTGATGAGGTGTAGTGGCTTTTGATGCGAAGCCGTCGTTTAGTCCACGTATAGAGCAAATGCGTTGGCATGCAGATCTGGACACCTTCCCCTGCCCAGGGTCTCCAGAGGACGTGTAGACGTGCGAGAGTGATTCGAGCTGTGCGTCTCTCGTATGTGTAACAACGAAACAGAAATGATAGTGGTGGCGACAGTGATGGAGGACAACGCAGTTGTGTCAATAGTACCTTCGCTCATCGTGTTCCATCCGTTGTTTCTCCAGAGCAGTGGATGGACAGCATGGATACCATGATGCAAGCCTGTTGTCTAATGTACTTGTGGGCGCGAAGATCTGGACCTCTGTTGGTTGAGGAGGTGCTAAATGGAAATACTAAATCGTTGATTTACCGCCAGGTTACTCCGCGCTTTTTACGACTTCGTGATGAAGGATGACGAAAATCAAAATCTGCACTCGATTGGACAGCCGCATCCACGGCTTTGGAGAAACGCAGAAAACCATCCCTTATATTGCCGCGAACGTTTGTAGTGTTTGTTCATTCTTCAAAGCTGCCGGCACGCCACTTTATCGCTTTGTTTTTTGATGCAAGACGCGCCTAGATTTATCTCGGTTTATCGCATTCCAGGTGGAACCGACTGTACGTTGTTTCAGAGTGTTCAAGTAATTTTCCAAGCTTTATCTGGAAAGTTCGCTATCAGCTTTAAAAAGAGCCCGGCCGAGAGCGGCGGGCATTCTGTTCGACGACCGCCGATCACGCTCGTTGCTACGCCGCCGCCGAGTGATTTGTTTTGCGGGCGCAAGTCAGCCCAAATAAAGAGTTTCGTTTAGAAGCCATTCTCGCTGTTTTCCTGTTCGCCGGACTGCAGTCACCACTACATGACAATACGATGCTTTAAAACACACCTGCGAAAATGTGGTTTCTTTGTAATGCGCAGTTCATTAGCAACACTACGTACATGTGAGAGCTAGATGTTTAATAGCGTGGAAAAGTCTCCCGATCTACAAACACTGCCAAATGTAATGAACATCGGCGGAACTTTTTTGACATGAGTTTCAAGCAGTTCGCGAAATAGCCACATAGTCTATTCAGGATAAGATGGTAGTAGACCAGTGAGATCTTCCACTGCGACGAATTTGTAGTGCACAACTTAGTAGTTCGGCATTTAGATTCGTGGCACAAGGCTTTGGTGCCCTTTCGACTTGTAAAAATAAAGAGCAAACCATCTCCATGAGTCCCACTTGAAATTTTCGCTACACTGCTTCACAACATTCTAGTTGACTTTACCCTTACTTTGGCTTAGAACGACGTGAACAGTACTGCCATGTGGTGTCTAGGAGCCAGTTTTGCATTGAGACGAAAAAGATTGAACCTGCACGCATGACCGCAGAACCGGCAGGAGGAGAGAAAAATATGATTTGTACTTCATCTTCTGCCCCCTTTGATGAACTTTGCGGTATTGTGGTTACGTACCACCTGGTACAGTACCAGGTCTCACCTGAAGAAGACAGCGCATATCGTGCTTGGCGTCCAGATCTAGCCAGTCGTTTATGGAGGTAGACAAGAAGAATGGGTGTAATGTGGTGAGCGCATTGACTCATGGGCTTCGAGACCCCAGTTGAAAGAAGCCGACCTCCAGTAATTACGTGCCAGTTCTTATGAGATGACAATGAGGGCACATACCCTTGGACAAATATTTGCTCCCAGGTGAAGACAATTACCCTTAACGGCGGAAACAAAATTAATTACATAAACAAGTTCCCAATATCGCCTTCCTCCTTACAAAATTTGTGTACCACATGGAACTAACGCTCTTGTCTATATAACGAACCTTGTGTAAGCTAAACGTGCTAGCTGTTTGCACACGTCCTGCTCTCTTCAGTGGACTTGTGCCGCGCAAAGGTATTTTCCAAATGCACAAGTTCTCCCAGCACTATACCTAATCATGGCTTCATCGAGTACACAATGCGGAGAACGTCGCCAGAAGAATCCGGTCGTTTTCCGACCGAGTGAGACCCGAGTCCGAGTGAAGGTCCGAGTGAGACCAACCATGTCTTGTCCAATTAGTGTTAGAACGGCGGTCCACCCTACACGGTGCACTCTCACTGTGGCACGCTTCCAAACTGAAAGCTCGGAAGAGGGAGAGACACCTTAGTTGATTCAGACATGTAATTGGTCACTCACGAGCTGGGAATGCCTTCGGCATAGCACCGAGTACAAACTGGACGCCCCGAAGGTTCTAGCGCGTTTTAGCGCCAGTAATTTGTCTCGACGGTTGCAAGCTGATACGGTCGCCTCAAAACTGGAGCTCGCACCGTATTGTATGCAGTATGTGTTCAGTAATGGGAAGTTAGAAAACTCGTTTTTTCAGTGACGACTGTTATACAGATCGACATGAAGAGTGCACGGAATTGTTCCGGTCTTGCGTAACAGGCAAGTAATATACCTCTCCAAGGAGTGCAAGGTATTGTTGGCGTGTTCGGATGAGATGTATGCTATCCATGACAGGCAATTAGGAGACACATGACTACAGCGGGCATTTAGACCAGTTTGTGAAGACGAGAAGTTCACTTTAACGGTGGTATTTAGTTTTAGTTTATTAATATGACATGGAATACAACACACAACCAACAATAATAGCAGAGCCTACGTGTTTGCAAGACAACAGTTCTTGTAACACAACAGTTCGTAAGGAATTCAAAAAAAAATGGAATGGAGCACTGGATCAGGATGTTGCATGCTGCGAAATAAAATGAATTATCTAAGGATAATGCAGAGTTACACATAAACCTGGCTTACTTCACTTTGACCGCAGACATATTGATTACATCAGTTCTTTCAAATTTAAAACAAATATCTAACTGCGAGTGAACGTAAAGTGGCCAGTGCTCGCTTGGCTCAAATGTGTCCTTATGAGATCATTATCGCTTATGGCGCCAGGTCCTTCGAGCTTCAACCTTGAAAGAACACGCAAGAGAAACTATCAAAGTGCCTTCATTTTATTCATATTTGCCCCATGCCCAAACACACACACATATCGCTAACAAGGGGCTAAGTAAGATTAGGGTTTAATTTCTTCTACATTTTTTATTTTCATCAGAAATTTCAGTCGCTGAAAGCAGTTTACGTTCAACTGTTCGAGTTAGGCGCACTTTTATCCTTTTAAGACATGAATAAATACATACGGACATCATTATTGGCGTTATTTAATAGCAGAAAAGAGGAACAGAGGTTTAAACACAACGAGGACAGGCAGATAGCCAATCAAATCTACTTCTGTTTGGCTGCCATGCTCTTGAAGAAGGGGGCATAGACACGAAATGATATCTACGGCAGGCCAAAGAGGAGCACAGGGAGAATGAGCGCACATGCAATTATGCATTGTAAGAAAGATCTTTATATTTAACGATGTTATTCAAACGAAAACGCCACGCTACACTCTTTGCTTCACTGTCAGTGTTTTTTTTTTAAGAAAGTAACACGTTCTTTTAATCTTGCTATCGATTTATTGGCAACACCCTTTTTTCAAATGGTGCAGTGTAATCCCCGGGTATGACCAGCGCATATAGGAATGGTGAGGTCTTCAAGAAGAACTGCAGCTTGGGCTAGTTGCTTCATGATTCAGAAACGAAACGGCGCTAAATAAGGGGACAAAAGAGAAACACATGGCGCTGGTCCTGTCGTGTATGTTTCTCTTTTATCCCCGTATTTCGCGCCGTTTTCTTTATGAGTAAGGTCTTGTTGCACCTGTCGTCAAGGGCATCCCTGTTCTGTCAAGGGCATCCTCTAGGCATCCCTGTTCTGAAAGGTGCGATTCCCTACCGGGAAACACAACAGAAAATTTTCTGTTGTCAGAACAGATTTTCTTTCAGTATTTTGAGACCTGACAACAGAAATTCTTGTTGTAACAACAGGAGTTTCTTTAATATTAAGCAGTCTCCTGTCGTAACGACAGACCCAGTAATGTCGTTACAACAGACATCTTCGCAACACAGCAAAAAAATTGGTAATAACCATTTTTCCCGTGAAAAACCACTTAATCACAAGACATTAGAATGCTGTCTGCGTTCTATGAGGTTTGTTTGGTTGCTATCAACAGAACCATTTGTGTTTTTAGACACGCTGAATTATTAAAACAATGTTGTGTTTTAATGTTTATGATGTTCGCAAATTGTTGATAATGCCACGAACGTTTCAGGGGTAATGAGCCAATAGACAGGGTAGAGCTCACTCGCTTAGATGCAAGTTTCGCGGGTACAGCTTGCAAGGAAAACCAAAAGAAACAGCGACGAAAGATGGGAAGTAAAGTGAAAAGCGAATGAAATGAGCGAACATGAAAGGTAAAAACGGGGTTCACAGATATGCCCTGATTTTGAAATTTCGCTCCGAAAAATTCACACCCATACACTCAAATCGCCAGGGTCAACGGCTGCTGTGGACGACTGTGGACAGATATTTTGTCGAGGTTGTCTTTCCTTTCTTTTTCAGCTGTTCGTGGCAGTGAATGGTGCGCAGTCCCGAATGTTGGGATTGGGTCCAGCGTTCCACAATACTGCATGTTGGAGCCTCTGTTGTTTTGCTCTCTGTGAATGACATTAATGGTAAGATTGAGCCCGAAATGTGGTACTTTTTGTACGGTGGAATCCTTTATGGTCTCTTGTGATGGCGCTGCTGAAGCATTTCAAGCAGACGAATAGCATATCAGAGTGGTTTGGAGACGGGAATATGAAACTGAATTTCATGAAGGTGGTTATATAAAATTTACAAAAGGAGAGCAACACAAAACAAAAGTGTGCTCTTATGCAATTGTTCGTTGATCATAGTCGCAGGTATTCGCATTTAAATATTAAGGTTTTTATTTCGTTCCTACTTTAGGCTAGCCGCCGCGGTGGCTCAGTGGCTATGGTGCTCGGCTGCTGACCCGAAAGACGCGGGTTCGATCCCGGTCGCGGCGGCTGAATTTCTTTGGAGGAGAAATTCGAGGCCCGTGTACTGTGCGATGTCAGTGCACGTTAAAGAACCCCAGGTGCTCGAAATTTCCGGAGCCCTCCACTACGGCGTCTCTCATAGCCTTAGTCGCTTTGGGACGTTAAACCCCATAAACCAACCAACTACTTTAGGCTGGCGCTACCATGTTAATTATACTGTTACTAAAACATGTACAATTTCAGATTTCTTCGCCCGAATGCTCGCACTGTTCCTTTTTCATGCGAGAGCATTGTATACAAGGCTTATGTCAGGTATGTTCTTGAATACGTGCGCCCGGTTTGGGATCCGTCTGGAGCATGCTAAAAAGAAAATTTCGAGAGGCTGGAGAACCTTGTCTCCCGTTACGTATTTTACACATGTGAAGTAAAGTACAGGGTGTAACGTATGAAAGAAGTGCTGAACTGAGGATTGGTGGACACGCGCAGATAGTAATTGCACCTGAAATCTTTTTAACGCCCTTCATCATTGAGGTGCCTATCTAACCTTGCTCATCATGATTATAAAAGTCTCGAAGTGGCGACGAAAACTGAATTCTTTAGGATGTTTCGTATTGCAAAGATAATTATTCAAAGTAATAGTATGCGAAGTTGTGCTGCGAGTGCTACATCTAATGGTAGCTTGTTTTGATTGTTACAAGAGTGTATCTCTAAGTATCGTTCGTATTATTTCTTGCACTTGGGTATTACTGCGCTCAGGCGCAGAGGTGTCAGTCATCTATCACTTCTGGTACTTAACCCCCCCCCGCGTTCTTGTAATTCCTTTCGCGTTTAGGATTTATTGATGAAAAAGAAATGAAGTTCTCCACACTAACCTTGACAACATGAATAACCTATCATTTTCGGTTTTAAATACTTTATGCAGTGCTTTAGTTCTGGATGTTCATAATAAGTCTGCACACATTCTCCTTCTTATAGAAAAAACTACCCAAGCCTGAAAAGCAAACTCTAAGAAAATGCAGCGATTGTAACCTATGCATTTTTAAGAGTAGATACTTGGCCCACAAAAAGCATTAGACGCTGAATGACAATAGCACACAGACGGCGGTCCGATTTGTCGAAACATTCGATTAGATTTGAACTTGCAGAAGGAGATTTTGTATCACCATCACATGCGCACTGACACTAAGCTTTTGTGCCACCCGCCAGCTCATCATCCAGAGCGAGAGCCGGAACAGCGCCTTGTGGTGGAGCGCCAGAAGGTTCCAGCCGTCGAAACGTGAAGGGTAACCCTGGGTAGTGACCCTAATAGCCGGAGTTACCACGCTCGGAATACGCTGACTACTGTTACTACAATTCCGACTCTAAACATAGGGAATGGGACTTTAACAGGTGTTGCTGTAAAATGCGTATCGCATAACTTGCACACGACTATTCAACTATCGTTATGTTTCCTATTTACAGCGTGGAAATCTCAGCATTGGGCAAGTACTATACTAAAATACGCTTAGTTATGTGCGTCTACGAGCCCGGACTACACATACGCTGAAAGGCTGCTTCCCAAACACCATGCCTGGCTTTGCTGAAAAAAAAAAAAGAACTGGTCTCACGTAAGCCAGGCGTTGATTGCGTGCGCGCCATCTCGTTCGTATGCACGCGCATTTGGACGTGAGAATTACGCAAAGACTTTCTTCAATGCGCCGTCCCTCCTGCCACCGATGTAGCTCGATAGCGCGTTGATTACGAGACCGAAGGAGACTAGCATTCTCCTCAATCGAATTTATCGATCGGGAATGGAGCAATTATGAATGACGCTTTTGCAAATAACAGGCGCGGTGGTGCGCGCCCTGAATGCGACGTGGATTTCGTCAGCGCTTGCGAAAAGACGAGAGCCAGTGGCATGGAATTTCAGCTACTATACAAGCGTGTGATAGCTTCTGAGCTGTCACACGCTTACATTATCACGCTAAGGATACGTCATGCTTTTTATGTGTTGTGCACACTCCGTGTGCGTGCCTGTGAGCCTGGGTGTTTATTTATTTATTTATTTATTTATCATCATACCCACAGCGCCATTGGCTGGCATTACAGTGGGGGGGTAGAAGAAAAAGTACACAAATGCCACCGCGTGCAGGTGGTTACAAAAAAAAGATAACAATGAGATAGAAAGAACACGGAATTATTATACACAAAAAAATGTCACAGCATGGAAGAAAATGAATCATTTGATAATATGGACACTACTTCCTCAGGCAGCTTGTTCCATTCCGAAACCGTTTTGGGGAAAAAAGACATTTTAAAAAGGTCAGTCCGGCACCTGTATTCTTTAACTTTAAGTGAATGATCTCTACGTAAAGACACGTAATCAGGGTTGGCTATATATTTGGTTTTGTCTATTCCAGTTCTAGAATGAAATATATTATGAAATAATTTTAAACGCAGTACTTTCCTACGTTTTTGAAGTGAGTCCCAACCCAAAGATTTTTTCGCGCTCGTTACACTAAAATATCGCCCATTTGCCTGTATTTGTGTGCGTTTGGTTTGGTTTGGTTTTATGGGGTTTAACGTCCCAAAGCGACTAAGGCTATGAGAGACGCCGTAGTGGAGGGCTCCGGAAATTTCGACCACCTGGGGTTCTTTAACGTGCACTGACATTGCACAGTACACGGGCCTCTAGAATTTCTCCTCCAAAGAAATTCCAGCTGCCGCGGCCGGGATCGAACCCGCGTCTTTCGGGTCAGCAGCCGAGCACCATAACCGCTGAGCCACCGCGGCGGCTTGTGTGCGTCCGTCATGCGCTGCAATGACAGATTGCTGCTGAGGAGAAATCGTTATTCGCTGCTTATTCCGAGAGTGACAGAAACGGGACAACTGTCGAAAAAGAGGACAGAGAAGGCCCCTTTTCTTGCGTTTCCTTCGTAACTTACGGACTGCGGCGTAATTCTTATCTTATCTCAGTACGTATTACCTACGATGTTATAGCATTAATGCAGGAACACCCCAGCTTTAGCCCGCTATTTATCCACTCATGATTGTGCCGTATCGACCTAGTGACGATACACTTTCAATGACGACTCGCAATCTACTTGCTTAGCTGCTTGTCACGTCACGTCATTGCAAGGCAGCAGTGCTCGAAAACAAGATAATCGATAAAGGAGATAATAACGGCTTTAAATAGAGTAATGTACCCACACACCTACGGAGAAATCCATGCAGGCGTTGTCAATGTCATTAATAAAAGCTGTGTTTATGACTAGACTCCTGAATTAATGCTCGTCGTTGTCTTTCGGCGCATCCTTAGCGATGTTCTATGAATGCTCAAACAACTGAGTGCATATGTTTATTCATTTAACATGCCGGAGGTCAATGCTTCTGACCTTGCAGGCGTACTATTGCGCTTGATTGTAAAAGCATGAACAAAAAAGTAAAGTGAGATTGCTATATTAAGTTCTTTTCGCAAACAATAGAAGCACTACATATTTCCCGGCGCATGGTGTCTTGAAAATTCCCCATAAAACATACTTGTAACAAGCACATTACGTAGAATTTTCCAATGGAGTATACCCGAATTTTTGGGTGAGCTGGCTTACACAACGCAGAAAATACTTATCACGTGTCTTACGGTCACTTTTAATGCAGTATGCGCACGGTGACCTCGCGAAACGTGTACGATGTACTGTTGAAGCGAGGGATTGGGCCCATTGATTTGTTTTTATTTCTTCAACTGTCCCAATTTTCAGCCAACTATAGTCTACCACTGAGTTCACATATTGACAGCACTGTGTTGGCACCCACCTCCAGCTTTTAGCTGGCATTGCATGTTCTTACCGACTGCTTAGTTACTGATAACATAGCTTTCAACTTATTCCACGAGACTAAAGTGCTTCAAGAGGCCACCCATCGTACATGTGTTTACCATGAGTTAAATTTCAGTGGCACAACAAATGCGCATACTGCCTCATTGTCCAACTTTATATTTTTCTTCGCAATGCCTCACGGATGAGGACAACAATGCAGGCATTGTCGACCAAGCATTTCTCCTAGACACTGCTCGTGTAAAAGGAAGCTTTCAACTTGATACAAAGTTAGGAGCTACTTTTTTTTAATAACACAATCTGGCGGGCTAGTTGGTGGGAATCCATACGATTTCAGCAGCGCGAACACGTTTAGGAAAAAAACAGAAGGCGAACAGGATAAAGTTGATAGTTCAGCGCTCTGTCCTGTCCGCCTTCTGGTTTTTGCTAAACGTGTTCACGCTGCTGAAATCGTACTTTTTTTTTGTTCCGTGATAATAACAATATCCTTGTGTCCTTAGTTGCGTTTTCAGTCTGATGTCTTTGGGTTCACCTGAAAGCCTTTGTTTTCTTTCGTTTTCACAGCTCGTTAGGCCTCAGTGACGTACGTGACAACGACGTACGCTGGATCCCCATAGCGGCGCCGGACGGGCCGTTGCAGGCGCCTTGGCCGGTCGTTAGGAAAGCGCCGGGGCTGGACGCGAGTTTGGCGGCCTTCACGCTTCGTGGCGCTGATGAGAAAGTGTCATAACGCAAGCCTGCGCTTTATTCGAGGCGATATTGGGCTGACGGCCAAGTAATGCGCTTATATATCTTGCTGCGCTCTTTTTTAGCCCTATACTTGATCTACGTGCGAAACAATAATAGCGTTTTGATTCGCTAACGAGAATAAGAAAGCGAGGGCCACTCAGGACGTAGTACGTCCCTTTGAGCGTCCGATGTCGTCGACGCCCCTTTAACGATCCCTTTTTGTGAGCGAAATGAGATCGTTAGTCATTTCAAAGCGAGCACATTCTTTAGGTTCCTGCAAATGACTCTGAAAACAGCTGAATTCTCGGCTTCTCCGCGTTCTTGAAAGCAGCCGTTAGCGCCGTTCATCGAGGGATTTCATCGTAACCTTTCACCCAGACGTTTCTTTGCGCTAGCCGCTATCCAAGGTGGGTAGCATCAAACGGTGCGTTTAAAGTCGTTCATTGCAAAGCAGTGGAAGCATTATTTTTTGGTGGCCGTATTAATACTTCATTAGTGCGAGAAAGCCCTTGCCGTACCACTGACTAGTCAACCGTACTACTTGGAGAGCTGATGGTTTTACAGTTGGAGTTTGATGTGACATTTGCACAGAACGGACATCGCAGTGGCTTGCAAATAATAATGCTGTTGTGTCCCTATAGCCTATTTCTCTTTATCGTCCATGTCTCCATGGCAACTATGTCCAGAAATGCATTTTATCGTCCCTTTTTTCAGGTTGCCAGGTTCTGTTCTCAATAGCTTAAAATAAAGGCGAGTCGCTTAAATGCACTTTTGCAGTGAGCACCCCCCCCCCCCCCCCCACACACACACACACACGTTTTCTATCCCTGCAGTGTTGTTACCTGTGCTGAGGATGTCACTGTTCGTATGATCTGTATAGGAAAATCCTCCAGAGTTCTTGGCAACCAATAAATGGCCTCAGTTTCAGAACTCATTTAGACATCTTTAAGGAGCTGTGCGTCCTTAGTGAAAGGACGTCCTCCACTTGCAATGGAAGTGTCCTGCACTTGCGAAAAACCAGGATTCGAACATTGGAAGCGAGATGCCTTTAGTTTAACTGCTTACTTTATGCCGACATAGTGACACCACTGGCATTTGTTTGCTCTGGTTAGAAGGTAAAGTGCGGAGGAGGTGGAAATGTTTTGTGCTTAGACATAATACGCTGACGCTTTTTATCACGACGAAGACCTCATACACAGCCACCGCTAAGCCAAAGATCACATACACTTCGATGCATTCACTCTTTGTCTTTCCTTTGAGCACCCACGCGTATTAAAGGAAAACAAAGCTTTCTTATGCCCGAAGCCACTCATTAAGGAGCGGATGTCCTTGGCTTTTATGTGCGGCTAAAATTTCTACAGCGAAATGGGTTGTTGAGAAACGTTTCCTTTCTTTGGTTCTCTCTAGACCATCACCGCTGATGTTGGGACGCAGCTCTTGCGGGAAATGGTTTTGAATGACCAACGGAAGATTTTGTTTTTGTTCGTGTTTGTTCGGAAAGACTAGCTCGCCTTGTGACCCGTAGTTAATGAGTGTAACCATTAACTGCAGCGGCCACTCCAATTTAATTAAAAGCAGTGAACATCGCCATGCTTCCTACGACCGAGTAAAAAGAGCGCTCGCAAATGCGAGCTCGACATCGCGATTTCATCGATTTATTGTCTGTCCTCCCTGTCAAACAATGCTTTTACCCTTAGGGTCGTTTTTTTGTGTTTTAAAAGACGGCCTTCATATTCGAGCTAGACTATTGCTAGGCATTGCTCTGTCTCTTATAAGTAAAATTAGGAGTAGCTTCAGGTTTTACGTATTAATTGCATATATAATAATGCGGATATATATTTATTACGGATATAAGGACGTATATGTATATACGAATACAGATATAGATATATTCGCATAGCTATATACATATATATCCTTATAGCCTTTCCGTTTTAGGAAAGGCTGGACTATTATATATTATTAAGCTCTTAAATCTATGCACAGGACGTTTGGTTTTACACGTTACGGACGGACTGCAAATATAAAATCGATCCACTTTTTACATCGGAAATGTAAATTTGGGTCATTATGTCGTTTCATAAGCCAAACATGGTTTTGCTTACTTTTAACATTTGCGAGAATAAAAATAAAATAAATTTAAGGTAAATGTCGTTGTGAGCCTACCGAATGCCTTCTTTCTGTTTTGCTCATTTGCTTTCCATTCTTCCTTATTTTAATACGAGCTTTGGATCATGATTTCATGTCCAGGCTAGAATTGTTTTAAGCACATCCTTTATGCAGCTGGCCCGGAGATTGGCTTTTTGGATGCCTAAAATGTTTCATATGGAACTAATATTTTTCGTAAAAAATTTGGAAAACTCCATTTGAAGAGGTAGGTATCAGAATATGGTTTGGTTTATTGGGGTTTAACGTCCCAAAGCAACTCAGGCTATGAGAGACGCCGTAGTGAAGGGCTCCGTAAATTTCGACCGCCTGGGGACGTGCACTGACATCGCACAGCACACGAGCCTCTAGAATTTCGCCTCCATCGAAATTCAACCGCCTTGGCCGGGATCGAACCCACGTCCTTCGGGTCAGCAGCCGAGCGCCGTAACCACTTGTGCCATCGCGGCGGGGGTATCGAAATATGGTTGTCTTCAAATCACGATTCTTCTAATCTGCGACTCTCAGGCGAATGATGAAATTTCTGAAACACTTTTAGCATTCATTAAAGAGTAGTTAACTCGCGGTTATTCTGCAGGGTTATATATTTCTATATTGAGGGGTCACGCGAAAACGAATTGAATTTGGTTGTGATAATGAAGTATGAAAATGGTTAAAAGAAGCACTCGACCCGGTATCAGGGTTGTCATGCAAGTAAACCTTCCTGGATGTACCGACGACGGCTGTTGGGGAAATGTGGTAACAGGAGAAAATTGGCCCGTGGTAAGCCGCAGAGAAACCAGAATTGTTATAGGCAAAGGGAATATTCAGGTCAGTGTTGTTTGCGGCTGGTAGGGATTGGTTAAATGAAAGGAAAGGCTTCAGTGCTTTAATCCTTTTTTATGGTCTCAAAGCTTGTGTGTTAAGCTGCAGTGGGTAAACCTCCACAGACTTTTCTGATGGCAAAAATGATTACAGCGTTTTCCACCCACACAACGGATGCGCCGGAAAACAAGAGTCGAATCGTTGTTTAGTTATGCTTACTTCTGACAAAACAGCCTGTTCTGGTTCAGTAAGTTTCCGGCATACTGTACTGCGCATGCTCATGGCAAGGTTCCTTTCGCGGCCATCCCCACACTAAACTGATTTTGCCGTGCTGTAGGCTTAGTCAGATTGGCAGTCTAGTCGATCCTTGCACGTAGTGCCCATTAACTGGAAGCAGCACAATTGCAAGCCTTATCCTTATGTTAGCCTAGTTCCTTCAAGCTAGTCGACAATCCCATTACTGAACTCTTCGCTAACATCGAAAAGATCTTAGGTATGTCCATATTGATGCTTTGTCGAAAGTTGGCTAAATGTTTTGATAAAGGCCTGGTCTGGCGTCCACATGTTAGCCGGGCTCCAGTCCATCCAACCAGATCCCTTGTGTTCCACGATTGTTCTCTTATCGAGGCAAACAAGATCAACACTTCATGTAAATGCACGGGCACTGCGCACGTGTTCAAACATCGCAAGTCAATAAACGGCCACAGGGAATTATATCACGATGTTTGCATTCCTGGTTTATCGGGTTACTACCGCATAGATATCCAAATATTGACGAGGTTCTAACAAACGTCCTATCCAGGACCCCTTTAAACGTAGTCGGCGAACGCGTTTACCCTTTTTATTCATGGACCGGGGCGTACTCGCTAAAGAAAACATAGTTCGCACTGTTTCCAGAGGTCACAGGCATAGCATGAAGTTTGCGCCTTTCCTGCGCGGTGGCCTAGTGTGTTAGGCGTTCAGCTGTTGGGCCAGGCAAGTTCGCGGTTTCGAATCCTGGCCCCAGCGGCCGCATTTCGATGGAGCGAAGGGAGAAGAGCACCTGTAGGCTGTGCCATGTCAGTACTCGTGAAAAAAAAACCCAGATGAGGAAATATTTCGTACCCCTCCACCTCAGTGCCCCCAAAGACCATGTGGCGCTTTGCACGTTAAACACACATACCATACCATACCATACCATACCATACCATACCATACCATACCATACCATACCATACCATACCATACCATACCATACCATACCATACCATACCATACCATACCATACCATACCGTACCGTACCGTACCGTACCGTACCATACCATACCATACCATACCATACCATACCATACCATACCATACCATACCGTATCGTACAGTGCCATACCATGTCATACCATACTGTACCGTACTTTACCGTACCGTGCCGCAACATATCGTCCATGACATATCACGCTTTACCATACTATACCGTACCATATCATGCCATGTCATTCCACTTTTTCTCGAGTAAGCGGCTTTTCTTCAGCGTGTTCTGAGGCGCTCTTGACGACAGCAGAGTCGAAATCGATCTCCGAACGTCGAACCGACAGCTGGAGCTAGCGATAGTTGTTTGGTCATGCCCGTCGATTGCTTGGTGCGAAGTATCGATCGGCTGGTACAGAAGGGTATGGTTGATCATCCCCGTCGATAGTGCCCGGTACTAGCACTCCCTCACTATGACCTAATGAGCATAACATTGAACGATTGAAGGGACAGGCCCGAAGATCGGGACATTTTGTATACATTGCAGCTGTCATGACCTCCTCAGTGCGGAAATGAAGCTCATCGTCCCTGCGGGTATCCTCGAGCGCTTCGCGCACCTCTTGTCAAACTGCCCATCAAAACTCTGGCATCCATGTGATGTTTTTGTGGGAGATAGGAGTGCGGTGAAAAGCCTGTTAAAAAGCCGAGAACCGAAGAGTGTAAGGCTGTAGCAGTCAATATTTACTTATTTATTTTATCCTCAAGACTTGGGGCACTACAGAGGGGGGGGAGGGGTGAATGATTGGAATAAATACAATAAAAAAAGAATACGAAGGAGGCAGGTCAGTGATTTCTATCTACAATGCTGACTAATGAGGTTCAGAAATGAAGAATGTCTTGAATGCAGGCAATCGATCCGGGAATGTGGTTCTAGTCTTTGGATGTTCGGGGAATGAAACTCACTGCTTGTTTTTGTCCCGAATGGTGCAATTCCAACCATGTGTGCGTGGTCCAGACGAGATGAGATATAGGAAATCGAAGGGATGAGAGGGCTACGAATATTAGGACAAATATAAAAAATTATGGAATTAGCAAATGTAAAAAAAATTCCGACGAGGAGCTAATGATGGTAGGTTTTACATGCATTTTATTGATCATATACTAGCAGTGCGATGACAGTTAAGCAAAATGAAAAGAACGGAGTAATTCTGGACAAGCCCCAGGGCATAGGTTCGGTTAGCACAACTGGGGTATTCTAGTTTGCTACGGATGAGTGTCTTGTACAAAAAATTACGACGAAGATAACCAAGCATGCGATTAGCATTTGATCATAGTGTTAATGTGAAGGTCCCAAGTAAGATCAGAAGAGGTTTTGATGCCGAGGTAACGATAGGAATTGAGAGATTCGAGAACACCGTTATTTAGATAATAGATGCTAGGACAGGAGGAATTTCTACAGACATGTAAGTCTTTACATTTAGATGTATTAGGATTCATTTACTAATTAGTAACAGCATCCATATCATGTTGCAAGGCGTTAGTATCATCCGAACGAAAGACAACACATTCGTTAGCGAATAAACTGATGTTAAAAGATACAAAGTCAGATAGATCATTGGTGTATATTAAGAAGAACAAAGGTCCTAACACAAAGCCCTGACGCACACCAGAGCCAACTGAACGTAATGAGGAGATTTGATTGTTAACCGATACAAAGTGGGAGTGGTCTAAAAGAAATTGTTCAAGCCATAATAAGAGAGAGAGAGAGAAACGAATTTTAATGAGGGATTAGGTCAGAGAATAATTTGGGTAGTTTGAAGAGGAGGAGTCGATGACAAACATTTTTCAAAAGCTTTCTTGAAATCAAGAAATAGCGCGAATTTAATTTTTTTCTGCAGTCAGAACTCATGATGCAATTATAATGCAGAAATATATCAAGATGTAAACCTCGCAAGGCCACATAACTCCAGTGAAGGTTAAAGAGCTTCTGGTTAGACTGCAATAAAGCATTGAAGCGAATGACTGGAACATACAGACACAAACAAAGGTTACCGAGACCTCAAAGGAACAAAAGGTCCTGAGTGGACGTCGCATATACAACTACTACTGCATTATGGCTACAGCTTGCCTCGTAGTTCCACCTAAACAAGAGCACAAAATGATTAATATGACAATGGAAGAAGTTGGGAGTCCCTTCCGCGTAGAACCCAACAATATTACGCGGAAGAAAAAAAAGCAGTAATGGTGTATCTTGCAATGTTGTGTCTAGTGTGTGTGATTGATCACCTAGAAGATTCAGTCAAGCTTTCCAGCAAAGGAAACAGAAGTACAGAATGAAAGACTTCACTCTCGACTGTAGGCAGTGTCCCTGGAGGGTGCAGTCTTTGCCGAAGTAATCAGATTTGTACAAAGTAATTTCCGCACTGAAACATAAGTGCACAGTTTTGTTGATCAGCTTGTAATAAGCACTAGCGTTAATTCGATGCCTTTTTCTTGTTCTACACTTTCGCTTAATTAGGGGTGCTGATTTTGTCTTCCAGAATGTACTCACGACTGCCACCCACGTCACAAGGCGAAGAAAACAATTAATCACGTGACTGCTGCCCTTTGAGTAGAACAAGCATTTGGTATATTTGGTAAGTGAAGCGCCATGACGTTTCGGCAGGACCCCAAGGCACAACGGAAATAGAAGACAATCGTAACACTTGTAGCGTCGTGTCTGGTGCCGCTTGCCTCTAAGTTTTCTTTGCGTTCGTGTGGTACGCAAATACTATGTAACTGAAAACAGTCTATATTTTTCCCCCATGCCAAAGCACAGCGTTGTCATGGTGGTCTTGAACAATGACGGTGATGTCGATGGTTTGACGGTGGGAGCTCCCGAATATGTGTCACCTGGTACCATTTGATTCGTCCAAGTTTGAAAGTGGGTGCCCCAATGCGAATGGGGTGTGGTACGAGTGACCACAAGAGGGAGTGAGTGAGTGAGTGAGTGAGTGAGTGAGTGAGTGAGTGAGTGAGTGAGTGATCGAGAGAGCCAGTGATTGAGTGCGTGGTTGAGCGACTCCAAATGACCAACCGAATTTTATGTTGTCGACCCGCCGACCGTCTGAGCGTTTTTTATTTATATTTGTAGCATCTCAACTGCGCAGTAGTATGGGAGAACGTGTGAAAAATGACCAAAATTTATAATCTCGCGGAATTCGAACTAGTATTTACATCTCTCATGACTTACTGCGGTTTATATGCAGTTTTTATTCTCCTCTGTGCTTTTTCTTCTCCTATGCCACAATGTAAAGAGAGAAATAAGGGAAACGATAACAAAAAAAAATGTCGACTGTGCGCTGCTCTGCAGTCGACAGCATCATCTTATTTTTTTTCGGCCACGCATGATAGCCTTAGATGCTTATGCGGCATTAAACCCAACATTTCCTTCATCCAGTTTGTACGTCACTGTCCGAACGAAAATCAGTTGGAACTTCACAGACAAACCCCACCATTTGACAAACTACACCCTTTAGATGTCGCGGCGCTATACTTGTTATGTCACTTCCCTTCACTTCACTGCACACTCGACTCGAAGCTTGGAGCCTACGTATTCAGTTCATCTGTTCTTTACTCACTGACCGAAAGCAAAATCGTTGCCGCTTCCCAAATACAAGCCGTTCTCCCGACACTTTGCCATCATAACCATAGAATAGTTTATATCTCAACACTCCTCAAAGCACGGCTCACTCGATGCATCTATCTGCATCTTTTGATTTTATTTATTTATCCCTCAACCACCGCAAGAACCAGGAGACCGTCAAGCTCCCAAGGGGAAACCACTAGCTATGCCCTTTAATGTGAACACATTTTTTTTCTAAAGCCGACACGGAAAGGGAGGAGTGCCTTTACCATGAAAAAAACGGGACTTTTTTGTTTCTTGTTTTTTGTTTCAGTCTAACGGTGACGACGATGCCACAGACGCAGCCGGCCGCTTGCGTGGGCTGTCGCGCAGGACACGGAAAGGCTCTCGAAGCCGACCCATCGTGACGTCAGGCGCAAATAACGCGCCATGTTCTGCGGCTGCTTTGCAAAGCTTTTTAGCTGTGCAGTTTGTAAGAACTATGCAGCCCTCCTCTTGCCATCCCACCTCCCACTACTGGAGACGGGACGGAGACCTATCATTTATCTGAGTGCTTGGCTATCGGACACGGACCTTACGTCAAGAACAGGCCGCTGGTAGTTCCGAGATAACCCTCTCCTCCCGTGCGGCGATCGCTGCCATCCCAACCAGACGGCGCGCGCTTCGAGTAGGAGTTGAAGGCCACGTGTTTGAAGAGCTAAAAATGCAAATGAGGAAGGGGAAGCCCTACGCGGTTTGAAAATATCGTGCTTGGCATTTAACCAAATCGGCGAGTGGCCTGCTCATTCAGTAAGTGTCTCGTTTTCTGAGAGGTGCAGGTCTGAGCCCCGGGATAGCCTCTGCATCAGGTAAAAAGATTCATGGTAGGAGGTACCTTCAAGCTCACATCAAAGATTAAAAGTTGCAGCTGTATCTCTTAAGCTACAGGGAAAAAATAGATATGCAAGTGTGGTGCGTCCCTTTGTGCACTGAGCCAAATCAATCAATCAATCAATCAATCAATCAATCAATCAATCAATCAATCAATCAATCAATCAATCAATCAATCAATCAATCAATCAATCAATCAATCAATCAATCAATCAATCAATCAATCAATCAATCAATCAATCAATCAATCAATCAATCAATCGGTCGGTCGGTCGGTCTCATTAAAGGAAAAAATCCTGCTCACTCTTGGTAGCGTTCTAACACTCATCTGGGAAGGAGTCGTTTATCAGAGAGGCACACACGGACGTTTCCGGCGATATTTTTTTTTCTTTGGGGGGGGGGGGTGGTTTGCTACTGAAATCCCTAGGTTCGTCCATATGATAAACAAGCGAGTACCACTAATTGATGCAAATCCATCTGAGGCAGCAATAACTGGGCTTCCGTCGTGAGGGCTTAACGCAGGCGCATTTGAAACAATTCCTTGTCACTTCGGAGCTTCAAGCGTTCAACAAAGAGCAGCCGTACTGAAGGGCTTGCTTCACAACGACAGAGAAAAGGCAAGAAGAGACGGCAAAATAAAAGAAGCCCTCGAAATTGCGTCGCTGCGCGCGTTCGTTTACTCTTGAGGCAGATCCTCCAATGAAATCTAAGTCCCAAGGAGTTCTAACAAGCGAAATCCCCGAGAGGTGCGAAGCGAAGGATTTGCAAGACCATGCGTCCGAGCGGCTCCTTTTCTTTGCTTTTTGAGAGCTGAGTACGACTGAATTTATGCATAAACTGGCATGTCAGCGCTTGCCGAAGGAAAGGATAGGTAGTTTTGAATGCCTTTTCTAATCTCCATCTGCACAGTGTTGGCAAATTACAATGCAGTGGAAGTAATTTGAATTTACGATACTAAAGAACCATCTTAAGCGGAAAACGACATTTCGTTCTTTTTTTCTGCATTATTTCTCTCAGCTTCGAAAAACCAGCGATTAGCATACCAGGTCCTAGGTGTGCGTAATTCTCGTCGGCATGCTGGAACGTTGAAAATGTAAAGCGCCGGTTTAAAAGAAACGCCTCATTTGCTCCCGTTCAATGCTTCGGCTTCGGTTGCTCCATGCACACTAATCTTTTCGATTTCTGATTTAGACACGGTAATTATTGTTACGAGCTTGTAGAAGAGCTAGGATGGGCAAGGTGGAGAAAGGAACAAGAGGAAGTTGGAGTGTTTTTGGGCCGTTGGAGCCTGCTTCCCGCTCACCGACAGAATCGCTTGTCCCTGGCCTGTTGAACCGTCTAGAACACCTCGGCTGTGAGGTTACAGCCGTAACAATGTCCTTACCGCGTGCATAATGAGAACGCAGGGAGTGGACTAGCGGTTCCTGCTAATAATTTTCTGTATAATGAACCTTTATTTTTCTTTTGCACAAAAGAAGTACAGTTGCCTTGAAACATGTAGATAATATTGTAGCCGCATGTTGCTCCTCCTAAATTATTCCATGCGTGCACTATTATTTATGTGTTCTGGGGGCATACCATGTTATAGGAGTGCTGCTGGAAATATTTCTACGAAAGGATTGTTTTAAGCTAAAGCTGAGTTGAACAACTGCGCGAACTATTGAGGCACTATAAATGTTGTGTAAAGCATGCAGAAATACGTTGATATATTGCACTCTGCACATAGGTTGCTACAAAGCAATCGCTGTGAGTTGGCGCTATATCTCCGGACTAGATATATCCGAGTATTTGTACTAGTCACCAGGAAGAGAGAGAGAGCGAGCGGAGGAAACGGAGGGGGTTAAACACCAGAAAACAAGGCAGTGGCTTGATACCTACCCTGGACTGCGAGAAAGGGATGGTGGATATGAAAGGAAAGGACAAAGGACAATCAAAAGAGGAGTTGTAGAAAGGAAGTCAAGAATTTGCGTGCGGTAAAGTCATAGCTTATCACGCCAACAGGACGTTCTCCGGAAATTGAACAGTGCCTGACAGGTCTTCAGAACCTACGATCGCAGCGGCCACCGTCCGAGGATGGTCAACTCCGCCAATGGTCCAGGAAAAAGGGGGCCCAGTGAATGGCTTAGCAATTTTTGTAGCGAGAGCTACATTGCCCGCAGTATCGCCGTTTCGCTGTGACTGTCGGTCGCCAGTTCTGCGCATGCGCGAGGAGCTGATTGGCGTCAGAGCCGCGCAGCTGGTGCGCTGCGCGCCTCCAAGTCACAGTAATGTGTCGGAACCATGGAAACGGCCGCGTGTTACTTTACGGATCACCGCGCCGTCTTTCTAGGAGAAAATAGTTGAATAACACGTGCCGCCTTCAAGACTTGTCTCGTCTTTAATGTGTATCACGTAGCCATGACGATAAGCAAAACAACTAGGCGTAACCAGGGATATACCGTACCTCTCGCCGTATAACCTGTCATAGCTGGGCTAAGGAACTGCAAGTTTATCTGTCGGAACTGTGTGCAGGGTGTAAGTAGAGTGCATGATCCAGTGTCTCCTTGCATCTGCAACTAGTGTAGGCACGGATGCTAGCCGTATCGACGAGGAAGGAGTACTGATGTGTGAGGTCAACAGCAGGCCACCATCGACAGAGCAAATCTGCACCTCCTCCGGACTAGACCGACTTTACAACTACTTATATATGACCTGGACTTCTTAAGTACAGTTAGCGACCCCCTTTTCGGGGGTTGAACCCGCGTCTCCCTGGGCAGCTGTCGAGCACCGTAACTACTGAGGCAGTGCGGCGGCTCTATTTTTTCTAGCGCTTGAAGTTGCTAGCATGAAATATTCCCTTACGGGGTGCTGAAAAAAGGCAGTTTTTTAAACAGGTGCACTCGTTTTCTTTTTTTCCTCCACCCATTGATTACTTAAACTATTTGAACTACACAGCGCCGTAAAACCCCCTAGCCCGTATCACGTTCCTGCGCATACTCGTTAGTGCCAGGTGGTTCACAAAATCCCGAACGAAAGATACAACCAAGTCATTATCGGAGCAGTCGACAAGCAATAGCACAGGGCAAATAAGTGAGCTGTTAGTGTGGCTTTAACTTTCAAAAACTGATGCTTCGTGATTGTTACGTAGTTATCTAAGGCAGTTCTATTTCCCCATGCTGACCTCTTAAACACTCAACTAGTTAAGCCCTATATATATATATATTCGAAATTCGGCCGCGGCGGCCGAATTTCGATGAAGGCTAAATTCTAGAGGTCCGTGTGCTGTGCAATGTCTGTGCACGTTAAAGACCCCCAGGTGGTCGAAATTTCCGGAGCCCTTCACTACGGCGTCCCTCATAGCCTGAGTTGCTTTGGGACGTTAAACCCCAATAAACCATATTATATATATATATATATATATATATATATATATATATATATATATATTATATGAGACTGTTACTACTTCTAAGTACTTTCAACTGACAAGTGTTTTCTTTACTACTACATTCTTTACAGTATACCGTATGCAATAGGTTACTCACCACCTTTTTTGTTATTTTTTCCGTTTATAGTGTAACGTTTCTCAAGTGCGTGCTTTTTTGTGCATTCAGTGAGAGCAGGTCTCCCTTAGCTTGGTGCTCTCGCACCTCCTTCTGCATTCCATCGTTTGTACGTCACTGAATAAGAGTTATATTGCGTATTAATGTAAGACACTCAATTGAACTGCAGTTGTCCCTGGGTTACTGTTCACTGTTTTCTGTATTCAAGCTGACGAAGAGCCAAAATGGCGTGACCTACATTGCTGACTCTGCTAAAAAAAAACAGCAAGCAGAACACCCTTCTGCTACCTTCCTTCGGAACCTCTCTACAAATATGAAGATTCTGAGGTGATAGCAGCGCCTTCTAGAATAAAGAAAAAAAAACACTATCTGCATTTGTCGCTAAACTCTTAAAACAAAACAAAGACAACGTTCTCTTCGCGCAAGGAGAGCAGATGACGACCGAGACTCTTGAGCGAGGCCCGACCCATCACCTTAATGCACGGTCACGGCACCCCATCTTTACAAACGACGCCAAACATATCCCAGCGAAAAAGGCGTGCTGGCCCAGAACGCATGGCGTTCTCCTTCACTTATCTCTTCAATATTTCACCGTTATTCATTGTTTACATCGTTTCCGCTTTGTTTACGGGCCGCCTGTGTACACTGGCTGTTGTGATGGTAACGGCGATGAGGATGGGGGTGCAGGAAACGATGTGTTACTCTGGCGCTTCCAAGCGTTGTCGAGCAGGAGTGGCGAATGCGTCGTGCCAGGCTGAACGGGCGTTACTCACGAAGGTACTCGCGACATCTGGTGGCGATGAGATGTGCTCGCGCCCGTAGAAACAAATGGTGAAGCACCAAGCATGAATCACTTGGAAGGAATTACGATTTTTCCACATATTTTTATGTTTCGAAGACACATTCATTACATGGCGGATAAGAGAATTTATTGTAAAGATGGAAGCGCTTTTTTTGAGAAACGAATGCGTTGTGCTAGCGATTCTGGGCTGCTGGGCTGTCAAGAAACCGTCTTACACAACGCGGCGGTACCGCCATATTTTGTGAGAGGCATATCATGATGGTATTTACTCTTATTCATTATCACCTATTTTCATAAAGATCATCATCATTTATTATTCCGTTAAAGATCTCATCAGGGGTATTACATAAAGGGGCGCGGGAGACAGCGGAGTGGAATGGGCATAAATAAGGTCATAAAGAGAGCAATAAAAATGTAACACAAAAAAACAGCAAGAATAACAAATTGAGTACGCAACGTCCGGTAAACAATACTTTAAAAATATAACATACCATTTTTCAATAAACGGGAGAACAAAGTACACAAAACAGAACTAGCAAAAATGAAGAGGAAGAAAAATAGGCGATGGCAGAATAGTACAAGCAAATCGGATTAGTGGGATATGAGCGTGAGGAAAAGTGGCTATTTGAGGTTCAAATGGTCAGTTAGTAGCTACTTAATTTTAAAAGATTTAGACTCCGTAACAACGGTTTCAAGGAGATTGTTGCATTCTTCAAAAGCGATAGGGAGGAAGGATTTATTGAGGCGTTGGAAGAACCGTGCAGACACTGTGTGCTAAGGGAGTTAAGTAATCGGCGAGATGAGCGTAAAAGAGAGTGTATGAAGTTTTCGCGTAGTGCAGAAAAGTTAAATTTATACAAAAGACAAATTTTTATGTAGGAAAAGTGTTTCGTTTGCTGTTTAATTCAAGCCATATTGAAAGTAAGCTTTAGTGACAAAAAAACAACAACTAAGAAAGCGTTTATTTTGAAGGAATAAACATGTGCATTGTTCTCATGTGATTAAAAGTGGAAAGCGCCGGAGCCATAGCCTGAATAAAGCTCCACTGGCTATGTTTTCATAAACCCCGGAGAATTTTGTTAAGGTGGTGTATTGGACCATATCATAATCGAATAAGTATATTTGTACTGTTAACTTATGTATTTAGACGAATCATATTTGCGGTCTTTGAATGCCTTGAACTGCTTTGCAGAAGGGCGGAGCCTTATTAAATTGTTTCAAAAAAAGCCCCTTTCTTCCCTCTCATCCTCTTTCAACCCTTTCCTTTTTCCCTCCACAGTGGAGTGGCAAGACAGAGAAAGGTCCTTCAATGCAATTTACACTTCCTGTCATTGAGCCCTTTTCTTTCCCTCAGCAACTTTCGCCTGGTCTCTGTGTTTTGAATGACAGTGTACAGCAGAATACGAGAAAAAGAAATGTAACATACAAATGCTAAAAGTGCTAATCCGCTAATAGATCAGTGCACGACTTGACTATGATATTGCTTCTGCACCATGCCCCATCCATGCCAGGAAACGCGGATATTAAACAAAAGAAGGCAAGACAGAACAACCTGACTAAGTGTCCAATATCAGTAAAGCCTGGGACATACAGTGATACCGGAAAAGCAGCTCTACATTTATAATTTTTTTTGGTGTTTAGACAGTCTTGTTTAGCCAGATTTCTGCCCTATCCGTCCCTGTTTAAGGCGATGAGCCATCCATCCGCAAATGCGTGCTTTATTTTCCTGTCTTTCATGCAACAATATCAGCGCATCCCGTTTACTAGTGACCGGTGCTACCAATGGTCAAAGTTAACCCTAAGACACTCCTGCATACTCCTGTTTTGGGCTTAATTAATGCGATGACTTTCACTCGCCTTCAAAACTGATCCGCTTCCTTTTAAAGATCCTGTGGTATCACGACAGCAAGTCTGAACCTTCTTCTCCGGCCCCTTCCCTCTCCGCCTCTAATAAAAAAAAGACATCAAAAACAAAGTAGCAGGTCTCGAGCACTGCGCTGATCTCGTAACAGTAGAGCTTACATTCACTGTAACCTCTTTCTTCCGGCTCGCACCCTTACATCGAACTATCCTAAAATTTTAACCACGAAGCCACCTAAACCTCAGCTGATATAGATAAAACTTCTCCGTAATGAAAAAGGCTATACAAGCTTAACATCGTTGAACTGCTTCCCCTGGTGCAACGCCTCGACAAGTTTCTCAGCAGACGGCGGGCGACGTTGCATGTATAACAAGGCTACATGAAACTCCGCTTCCCTTCTCACTGCGCTCTTTGATCGCGAAGTAAGCTCATCTCAACGAGTGGGCATCCAGCGTGAATACTGAGAGCAGCATATCGAGCGAGTGCTCATGCGCAGGCCGCGTCGCGCTGCCGCTTCACTGGCGTTCGGCCCGGAAATGGTGTCGCGCCGAAACGAGAACCGGAAGAAGAGCCGGAGGAATCTTCCGGTCGTCGGAGCAGAAGCGTTTGCGCATGGCGTTCACTGAACAATACCGGTTAGGTTGCTGCCAGTCTGCCGTCTACTGTTACGAGAACTTCCTTCTTCTATAAAAATCTATCTTGAGCAAGAAGGAACCATTTTTTATGGTCGTATTTTTTTTTCTATAAATCGTTTTCACTCTTCCAATGCATATGTGGTCGGACTGTACGTACTGCTGCCAAATTTAATTTGTTGTTAACGTTATCTCGAAATAATCACACAGTAATGAGACAAATGTTTTCTGCTGTCCCTGAAGATATTACTGCCACAATTTTTGTTACAACTGGGCCGGTTCAAACGGATAGTGCGGCCAAGTATTACGCCGGAGTGGCTTACCCTCTTTCTCGCAAGGGTGCAAATTTTGTTGTGCAGCTAATGCGCTAATGTACGGTGCATTAGCTTAATCATCATAACAACACCGACTGCATCGGGACTACATTGTGACTAGGTTTCTAAAAGCCAGGAATAGAGAGAGCACGGACTAGCAGGAGGGGGCCCGTGCGCTGATATACAGGTAAATTTTGTTTACACTGATAAACACCGGGATATTTGCTAATACATGTTAGTGTTGTTGTCTTTCCTTTATCTGTGCGAACTTCTTATTCAAGTTTTCCCGAAGATCTGTGCTACTCACCTTTGTCAAAGCGTCTACTGTCAGTTATTGGGAGGTGGGGCTAGTCAAGCTACTAAAGTGTAGCTTTTTTCCCACCTTCCCTACCACATCTCATGTATCTCATGTATCAATTTTTTGCTTTGTGGTAAAATAAACTTCAAACACGTGAAGATTAGCGCACACTTTTGGCGGGTTCCCCGAATCTCCCACTCATTACTCCTCACAGAACCTCGGGCTTGGCGGACGACGAGCGAAGCTAATCGCTTAATTACGCAGAATAATTGATGTCACGCTGTGCCGAATCTTCACTGTCCCCTGCATAAGCCGCTTAATAGCACGTTGAATCTGTTCTCAGAAAGACGCCGTCCAGAAGCCATAACCTGTCCGCGGTGTCTGAAAGCGTTTCGCTTGAAAGAAAAACAAAAACAACAGCCTTACATTAGGAGCGCCGATGCTTCCGGTCCGGACTTGAGGAATGTCTATGCGCGTGCCCTTGGTGATTCCAGACTGCCCCCCCCCCCCCCCCAACCAGATTAGCGTGCACTTTCGATTCAAGCATATGTAGGCTTATGGCAATAAAGAGCCACGGGCTCATAATGATTGCGGCGCTAGCACTCTGCAAATCTCGCATTTCTCAGTACGGCTGGACTGGGACGATTCAGACATGTTGGATGCCTCGCTTATGAAGGACGGTTGCCGCCGGATGAGCAGGCAGGTGTTTGACTGCATTGAAAAGCCGTTTGGATGGTTTATCAGTAGAACTTTTCCACAACAAAGACTGAAATTAATTAAGAAGGATGGAAGCGAAACCTCCATCGTTTCTTGGTTTCTTCAGAACAGTAAGAGGCTGGTGAACATGACTTACTGCCTGAAATAAAGGAATCCAGGACGCAGTGCACGCTAGAAAAAAATTTTTGAAGCACTTACAGGATCATTGAAATCAGCCATTTATAAGTGATTTCGAAACAAACACAGGGACAACTAACTGAATTATTCGTTGGTAATGCTACTGTATTCGTGGCTGTTGATGCCTTTGTTGGAAGCCACTGGTGGGGCTCAAGACCCCGGTCGATGTCCAATGAACTTACAAGCATGACGCGCTTGTAAATTGTTGTGGCTTTCGTACAGAATGAGGTATTCCTTAAGCCGAATACAACCGCAAAGAAGGCCGCAAAAGCATATACTCAATGTCAACAAGTATAAGTGCGTATAGTGACCCCCCGCCCCCTCCCTTCTAAATACTCTAAAAGCGTCCAACGAAGCACGGCAGCGTGTGGCTGACGACAGCGGTAATTTGAAATCATACTTTCCGTGACGTCACACTAAACTTCCCCGCACTACAGCCTGAATAGATTTGAATCCTTGAATATCGCGAAACTCTCAAAAAGCGGTGCAGTTGCCCTTTGAACACGCTCTTTCACAGAAACTTTAAGTAATGAAAGAAATAGGTTTTTCAAGGTGAAATTGTCCTTCTTGGGCGATCGCGACTACCAGCGCGGTGCACGCTATAAAACGGGTTCCATGTGATAATTAGCAGACTAATTGACCTAATATGTTAACTTTTTACTTATACTAGTGTTTTATTTGGTTATAATTGGGAAACTGCAGCTTATCATAGGGCATTCGATATCCTTCATTACTTTCGCGAAGTTGTACCTGCCTGCAGCGCTGCAGTGCTACGAGATTGAGCTCTGCACACGCTTCGCTGCCCCAGATCCACGCTCGCGGGCTGACGTCATTCGTAGCCTTAAGCGTCACACACATGTCACGCTTTTTTTTCGTTTCGAGTGAAGGCTAGCAGAATGCTGCGAGCACCGTCTGCTGCAACCTCCTCGCGCACCCAAGTGTGACTTCTCATGCATCGCTCTGATCAAAAGCGTTTTGTGATGTAGTGTAGTTCTGTCGATGAACTTGTTTTATAACGTGCAATAGCTCCTTTCTGCAAGAGACCAATATTCAACGCCCAACAAGCGTTTTACCTAAAGCAGCAAACATCTTTTTTTTTCTTGAAAGTTTACGATGTGCTTAATGACCCTAATTAAGGGATGCACTACAGTAGCATTGAAAGCAACCTGACAAGACCGTTAACTGTTCTAACTACTGCTTTTGAAGCTCTGATTTCGGACAGTGTTTGATGGGTTGCATACCGCACATTTTAAGCAAAGATTTTGCAGAACGCAAATAAATCGAGCACTCTGCTCTCAGTCGTGAATGTACTGCATTTCTGGAGGAAGGATGAGATTATAATAAGAGAGTAATTACTAATTGTCATCCACCCAAGCGCAGCCACACGGCTACACAGGAAAACTATACAGCTTTCTCAGAAACTTCGCATTTAAAGAAAAATTCGTCCTGGACCTGGCTTCGAACCCGGGACAAATCTACTTAACCTTGGGGGATTCTCCTAAAAATTTGACCATTATGAGGGGTCACAGCTCAGAGTGAAAAACAGTGACCATATATGTCGATAAAAACCTGCGCACGATGGCCATGACACGCCGCTTGCCATCGCTGTACCCGGAGAAGGGGAAGAAGATGCGAGTGGCACATAGAAGTACGAGAGAAGTCAGCAGGAGGGCACTGCCCTGCGGCGTCAGAGGCCGCCCTGCGGCCAATGGGCGTGTCGGGGGTGCTGAAAATGTACGCACCATAGAGCCGTAGGAAATTTGAATTTCTTAGAACTAATGATGAACGTCGGATACACTGGTGATCCCATTAAATTTCCTCGTTACAACCAAACACCTCACTCTCACAATTAAAAAAAAAATTGTTAACCGATGCCGGTCAATTTCACTTTACTTCACTTTATTACCTTAAAACCCCCAGTTAGGGGGTATTACTAAGGGGTGGGTACAGATAGAGTCAAACTTTATGTGCAAAGATGTTATCCGTTAAATATGGCAGTTGTACAATTCAAAAATGAGAATGGACAGGTGGTTGCAGTGACGTCGTGTGGAAGGCCGTTCCAGTCTTTGGCTGAGCGAGGAAAGAATGATGCAGCAAACGTTGTGGTATGAGTCTGTGGACGGGGAACTTGCATGGGATGACCAAGGCGTAGTGAAATGCTTGCTGGAGGACTAAGGTAGGGTGGAAAACGCAATGAGCTGTAAAAAAAACTTATGAAATAAGTGCATACTTATTTTCTTACTTATTAATATAAGCATATAAAGTTTCACTTGAAACTCGTTTTATAACCACCGCTACGGCTGCGGTCGTTAGCGCACTAGAAGAACAATTTTACTCGAGAAAAGTATATTTTTTAAAATTTACTTGATACCTCTCTTTGACACACCCTGAATACTGAATTCGTCGATCACCGATTGTCTTATAGCATGAGCAAGAACGCAATTAGTATTTTAGGCTTCATCTTTCAAAATTGAAAACACCTTCACCGTTTCAACGTTACTGTGTCCCTTTCTAAGAGAAATTTGCCAAAACAATTTTTGCATATGAGTGACTGGACAGACTTGGCACAGCTGGGGATCTTAGCTGACAACTAAAGCACGCCAGCATGCTAGCCTCAGTAGACAGGTGCAGACACCTGAATTTTTTACTTACTCTTTGCCTAAATTAATTAGAGAAGGTTAGCGTGCGAGTACAGATTATAAATTTGTATCGACTCGTGATTCGTGATAGAAAAACAGGATGAATAAAATAAACTGTAAGAAAAAGAGTCACTCTTTCACCAACTGGGCAGCTTTTCGCCTTTAGTTACTCGCCACATTCAGCTCGAGCGAAAGTTGTTCATGAAGAGGGCAGTGAAGGCCTCTGTTTCTTTTGGCCCTAATGTTTGGCAGACCACTGTTATACATATTTATTCCAAGGCACCTGCAATACGAGTGAAAACCGAACGGAGTTTGTGGCCTCAGTGAATGAATAATGCTTTCTTCCCAGAGGGGGTTAAGATATACAAAGCAATGTTCTGGGACCTACCTTATGAGGCGAAGAACGCGAAACCCAAAAATCTGAAATCGCTACATCGACGCTTATTTAACTGGCGCCCACTTCAACGCATACACTGGTGCATACAATTGCACTGGATTTCCTCCCTGACTGGTTTCCCATTCGGAGGCGGAAAGAGTGACAGAGAGAGAGGAGGAAGAGGGAAGAGAAGGGGGTCCACATTTTCCTGGGAGAGGCTTCAGCGAAGTTGCCGCAGTGGTCGCCAGGGGCAATACCAAGAGCGCTACATTCAACGGGGAGACGTGGACGAGCCGTAATGACGACAGCAGCGACCCAATAAATCGCGCTTTAGCGCAATAGCGCTGGACAAATGGACACGGGTGAGGGTCATGGGAAAGGAGGAAGAAGAGACGAGTGCGGAGTGCCTGCGCGTGGTAGTAGAGAAGTTCGGGAATCCCGGCTCGTAAAAGAGAGTCGAGCGACATGAGAGAAGACAGTAGGGAAATAAATAAGGAAAGGAAAAATAAGAGCACTGAGTTGGTCCCTGTGCCTGGATGTAGGAATTGTTTAGATCTGTAGGAATATTCCTTTCCCTCCACATATCCTGCCTCCTTTTACCTTCATTTTATTCCTTATGATTCTTTTTAGAGCAGTCTCGGCATATCAGTCGAGGCTCGCTTAGACACCTAAAATTTTCCTATGCGAATATTTCTTGGCCTCCATTTTAAATACTTTTTCTCTTTTCACCTTCCTTTTCCCTCATTTCACAGCAAAAGTTGTATACATCGGACAGTAACCTTGGACGCTAGTTGTGCTGAGTTAGTACCAAATATTTCTTCCTTTGTTTCAGTAGTTTTTGCTTCCTTTTAAGCTGTTTTACTCCTTTTCGTTCACTTTAAAGGCGATAGCTGGATGTATCGGACTGGTGACACGGTGCAGAAATGTTCACTAAGATGAGATCTTTGTTTTCTTCATTCCAGCTTCCTTACCTCCTTTTCCGTCCTTCTTACACCCTATTACTCTTCTTAATAGCGATAGCTGTATGTAGGGAATTATCTGAGACGAACGGCGCGATCACCGCGTTACCACTTTAAAACATTTTCGCTCTCCCATGCGGCCGTAAGAGGGTGTTATCGTCGTTATACTGACAAATAAGAGACATGTGGAGGCCTTCGAAAGTGTGCTGCTATCTATTGCCACATTATCCAGGTCAGATTGGGTGTCGGTGCTTGCGAAGTGGGTACGGTCGAGCCAAGCGCTTATGTTTATAGAATGCGGGTAATGAAGTCAAGGACATGTATGTCGCGGTACCACTAAGCCAGATAAAATAGTGTTGGTATATAAAAAAATTTCGGCACCCGTGTATTCGCCTTAAAAAAAAACGAAGTCCCAGGCAAGGTTCATGTGCTGATTTCTTACGACTGTTTGGCATATCTCACACCTGTAATTGCAGTAGGTATACGATACATGCAGCGGAAAAGAAAGTACCAAATAAAAAATATATATAAACTAAAAATATAGAAGGCCATTAATGAAGGGCCAGTAGCAGTAGCAGCTCAGTCCGAGCTGGGAATGCAGACGATCAGTCACAAGAGCCTAGCTTCACTTCGTTTGTTTTTTCACTCACTCGGAGGCGTTAGCATCGGCCAGCTAGTATCCATGAGCCGAACACTACGGCGGCGCATTCCCGTAGCCTAAATACGCATATGCAGCCACCGGAATCTGGAGCTCAGGTGACGAAAGCCTCGGCAGCGGGTCAAAAGGCACAGCAAGATTATCCAGATGTGCTTTTTACTGATGGTACAGAGATACTTCGGGCATTTTCGTGTTGACGATCAAAACATTAATTTTGGATTTCAGAAATTTCTCATTGGTCTATTGTTGATGACTCGATTATACTGAATGCATTTTTCTTGAACCTGTAACGCCTGGCGTTGCAGATATGATACAGAGCGTAAAAATGTGAATAATTTTAATTTCTTCTCGCATATCTACTTAAATTTTCTATGTACTTCAAGTTACGCTTTTCATAAATATATTTATCACCCCAACACCAGAGTATGAGCAGCAAGAGGTGCAGGAGGGAGGCCCATCAAAAAAAAAAAGGAATTCTTTGCAAAAGCAAACGCTTTAACGCACACAGCCTAAAATTTATGTGGTCGTAATGTTGCATTCACAGATGATAGAGTACTTCTGAATTTTGCACTTGAATCTCTGCATGCGCAGGCGTGTTGGCACACGGTTTTGTGTTCCTTAGACTCTGATATATTATAAAAATTAGCTGAAATCAACGACTATTTACGCGTAATTGTTTTTTCCTTAACGAATCTCCAAGTTTTTACATTTCTGCGATCAAAGAGCCATTATTGACGAAGTTGGGGAAATTCATCTTTTATCTGGTCTTTTCAACGCAACAGAATTAATGGGTTAACGTGATATTCAAGGGAGACGAAGGTGTTTGTTACCACTTTAATTATCGTGCTGATATAATTGTAACAATTAAAAGGAAGCAAAATGCACATAGTCTTGACATAGGAAGAAAAGATTTGAAATATTGGAAAAACTGGACTGAGTGGCGAACTTATGAGAAAAAGATTTGTACGCGTTTGCTATTACTAGATGGGCCGTTAAGGAACGGTCATCTCTCTACTTTAGGACGACAATAAATATAAACTTTGGCGGAAAAATTTAAAAACGTTATTTCATATTCAGAATCTGTGGAGGAAACAGATATAGCATGTTTTGGCACGGGGTTAAACGAATAAAACGTGGACCATAGGGTAATTAATTTCACAGCTTCACCATGAAACCGAGAGATCTTTCTAAACAAAATTGGAAAAGCTAAACGCAGTAATTGAAATGCGTCGAGTGACAAAATATAACGAGTTGTGCAATGCTTGAGTAACCTAAAGAGCTCCATTTTAGCAATTCAGTTTTGAAGTGACGCTGTTAATTTCGGCACATCCTGATACAGGGTTACACGAGTAAAAGAGGGGTACAAGAATAATTTAGGCGAGAGACTTTTCGTGAAAAAGAAAATGAAAACGAAAAGCGAAACAGAGACAGTGAAGAAGGTCGAGATACAAAGTACCGCGAATTGTGCAACTCTTGAAGAACTGTAAAGTGTTCTAATTTTATCAGCGCAGTTTTAAATCGTCCCAGTTACTTTCTCATCTTCCCCGTCGATGCCTCCTTGGTGGCCTTCAGCTTTACAACTCCTTCGACAGCGCTTGCAATCAGCAAATAGCTGGATGGATACAAGCTTAATATATAGCCCGAAAATTTGACTGACCCTTTGATATTTACTCTGTGAACTGCTCCTCGATGCTTCAGTGAAAGCGATGCTTCTAAAGGATGTTGTTAAAAAAGGAAGGTTCTGCGTCTTTTAAATCATATTTGTGTATTTTGATTAAATTTTGGATATATGCCGCATTTGTTCAACGCATAGAGTGTTTCTCTGGTTTCTCGGAGTGCACATTTATGTTTCGCACGTGATTTTAGGCAGGAAAAGTCCGGATTATGATTCATGTGGGCCGTATAAAAAATCAGCATGAGAGAGAGAGATGAGCGAGATGGCAACAATGTAATGCACATATCATGTGAGCCATATAAAAAAAATCTCCAAGGGAGAGAGAGATAAGCGCAGATGGCAACAATGTAATGCAATAACATAAAATAAAAGAAATGGCCGTCAGAATTCACCAGACCCTTCTTGCTTTCCGTCCTGGATATGACAAGAGAGAATACATTGAATTCTTGCCTAACGTGGTAGCGGAATCGTCTTACGAATCTTTTGCAATATCTAAGAAGCGATTATAAGAGGATTCGGTATTGTACTTGGAACGCCTGCTTGTTGTGTACTACGGTAAAAACCAATACAGTTCCAAAAAACTCTGCAAGACTTCCAAAAAAAGTGCCATTAAAAATGCCGCTAGGCAGTGATGACGCAAGAAGCCCTCCAGAGAGGAATACAAAACTGCGACACTAAAAGGTGAGGGAGAAGATCCGGGTGCACCCTGTATTTTCCAAAACACAGACTGAAACGAATGAATGTCTTCTGGGAGCGGTTTATTCCTCGAGTGTGTAGCATTTGGCGAAGGGCTCGCTTGAAGTTTTGCCACACAGAAGAGATTTCAAGGAGAAATTTTTACGGAGAAGAACAGGAATAACTTCAATGCATTCTTAACATTTACATACCTTAGATTTGAAACAACTGTCGGCGTATATACATAGCAAAATAGTGGCGGCTGCTTCCGGCTCTGCTGGGGTCAACTGTAGTTGAAAGTTGAATGCATAAGAAGTTAGATTTGGGGAAAGGGCAAACAACTTTAATGTCAGTATCGTCGAGCCGTTTTCTTCCGTGTGACATTTGAACAAACGCTGTCACACTTGGGACATGGTCTAACCTCTACTTTCGGGTTTTGAAAATTCAGAACGTAGTTGGCTTTAAGAAATGTTTACAGGGACAAAAAGAAACAATGAGAAAGTAGAAAGTCTTCCTGAAACTGCATTTGTATGCGACAGATCTGAAATGAATGCGCATACACTTGGCGAACACGTGAATGCCAGGTCCGCTGTTCACGAAGCATAACACGGGAAAGCATGCCGTTGTCGGCAACGACTATCAGAAGTCACGGAGATGTGTGGGAATAGAGATGTGGCTGCAGAAGAATGCAGGTTAAGTTTTGATGGACGTCGGCCCATGTCCGCATTTTTGAGTGTATACCGGTAAAGGAAGGAACGAAGCTGGTAGGAATGAAAATGCACGCACGGATTTTCTTCGAAGAGAGTCAAAAACATAAAAGCAGAGTTTGCCTTGCCAACGCATTCGTTTCCGGTCGCCGTCATCCCCTACGTCGTCACGTCCTTCTTCTAAGCCGGCGGTTTTTGCCGCGCTGTATACAATATAAAACTTCCGGCAAATTCATACACAAAAATTCTTGCCAAAAGCATTTTTTTTAAAGAGAAAGAGTTTATGACTGCAATTTTTTGATATATTGTAAGATTTTACAATAACAATCATTATATCTGTAGATCTTGCGTGGAGAGACTTGCATTGTTTTGCTATTAACGTTTTTACTATCGTGGAAAGCTTCCCTCATTGGTTTTCTATGGCAGTTTTATTTGCTCAATACGAGCGGCGGAAAAAATTTAAAAGACGGATTTCGCTACACTTCGCAAAAATGAACCATTACCTTCAACATTTCCAAAGCACTACCTTCCAATTTTTTATTATTCAGAATTTTTGCGCACGAATGTTGCACATGACACAATCAAGAGCACACATCGCGTATTCCTTCTTACAAACGCCTAGAGAACTTCGTGATATACTTTTTCTTCACGATATTTTTCTTTACAGTGGGCGTTCAACTTACTGCACATAGAGAGCACGGAAGAATTACAATGACCTATATAGGAAAGGAAAGAACATAGAAGAAAAGGACAAGACAAGGTGGATTAAGACAGCTTTATACACGGCCTTTTTAAAATGCGTGCTTGGTTTCGGTTAGAGGGGAAATGGTCTGTACAAATGAGAATGGCACGCCATCTATTTTACTGTGCATGTGTGGTACACCAAGTAAGAGATAGTGTGAAAAGGGCCGTGAAAATCAAAACTTATGTCACATGTGAAGTGATGTAAGCCTTCTTACTTCTTTGTGTTATGTTTTTGTATATATACCCTTCAGTCCTTCAATAAACCCAGTTGATAGTCAGCGCTTGTCTTGTTGTTGTCCCGCCTTTTTTGCGCTGTTCACCAGTATGAATGCATACCAACTCGCCCAGATCTCAGCCTTACTAAACACTATACAGCTACATAGGAACATGTGCTCTTCGCTGTTTGGTTTTGGGAGGGCCCTCTTGTGCCAAAGAGTGCAAACTGTCTTACAAAAAAGGTAAAGCAAAAAACAGAGAGGTGCCATGTACACTACCGGTTTCACCGGAGCACTTGCGTTTTTTTTTTTTTTTGCCGTGAGAGGTCTGCAGAGCAAACACCATTGTATTCGTGCCTGCGAGTACAGCGAAAAAACGCTCTAGTGAGTCAGCTTTCAGCGTTGAAATACTCGAATGGTTGTTGCTCTTACAACTTTTTTTCGCGATTATATGCACATATATTATGAAATGCACTTGTTTCTTTTGTTTACTTTTCGTCAGCCGGGTAGCGATGTTTTTGCTCGTTAATTCGTTTCTTCTTCAACTCGTTGCCACGTGGTTACACTCTAAGGCTAGTACTGCATACTTCGCGAGGCGTATGCTCATTCTCTGTAGGGCCTCTGATCACGAACGGGGCACAAAACGAGACAGTTAGGCGCGTGGAAGTCGTTCAATCTACGAGGACAAAAGACGTCTTTATCTCGTAGCAAAAGGGGACATCTTAACACCACTTGTTGGGGGTTCCTGGATCTGACGGAACCACTTTGCGAGTGTCAACAAAGAGGGTAGAGCGAAACAGAAACGGCAGAAGCTTGAAAAACCAAACCTTCGGAGTTTTTTCTACAGCGCCTACTTTGAGACGTGAATTTCGGAGTTCAATGGCACAGTTGGACAGCATTTGGCAACTACATGCTAGTCGTGTTGCGAGCGAAATGAATGGATGCCATATTTGTCGATTCCTTTGTGGATGCTTTCGAACGTTCTCACCATGCCCGGTGAAGATTTAAAGAATTTTGAGCTTGTCAAGGGCTTTTTATTTTTATGCAGCATTGCATGGACGTGTTTAATTAGCGTCACTATGTGTTAGGCGCAAATAAAACAAAAATTATAAAAACTTCTTGCATGTCATGTCTAGATCCGAACGTAGTGAAACGCTCCATGTATAATTAAAATGGCACCCATCTTGCTTGCGCAGATAGTGTGTTCGAGAAGTGCGCACTGCCGGGGACTCACCAGTTTCTAAAGCTTCCTACGTAGTGGTTTGCTTTCTTGCCGCTGGATTTCTTGTGAAAGGCATCTGCGTCCAAAAACTCAACGCCAGCACCTCCTGACATCCAGCTATCCAGAAGATAGCTGGATGTGGGAAGAGAAGTTTGCGGGAAGAAAAGAAGCAATGAGATGTTTAGAGCTTTGCTGAAACTGCATTTACATGCGGCACTTCTGAAATTATTGCGCATAAATTTAAGGATCACGGGAGTGCCTGGTCCGCTGTTCTCGAAGCAGAAGACGGGCAGGCCTGCCCTCGTCGGCAACAACTTTAAGAAGTTAAAGAGTTAGGTTGGAAGAGATATGTAGCTTTAGAGGAATGCAGGCTAAGCTTTGGAGAACGTCAGCTCACGTTCGTATTTGTGCGTATACCGGGTAAAAGAAAGAGGGCAGCCGGTAGGATTGCATTTTCTGGTGGGTACACCGGTAGGATGTTAATAAGCGTGAGCTGAAGGGAACCTGAACACTCATTTTCTCTCCATCCCACTCTTGAGCGGGTGTTGTTATAAATTCTCCTTCTAGCTTGCACCTCAATCTTTCCTTACGTCTCCTCCTTTCCTAACACCTCTTGTATTGCGTCATCATGACGTAATACATCAGGCAGTGTCCGCACGAATCCGTACACCCTCTCTGGCTGTAGGGGAAGCGGGGCTGTCATCGGGAACGCCGCCGGCTAGGCGATGCAGCCTGAGGTGCATGTCTGGGAATAACTACCGGACGAGAAACTTCGCCTTGGGATGAACCGTAAATGCTGAAGTTGAACGTTGCGCACTTAATTTCTTCGCCACTGTTAGGAATTTCAGGGGAGTTGATTACGGACTCCATCACTGTTGGTGCACTACGTCTAGTCTCCAAGGCGCATCTCGTATTCTACGAGGGGATGTCTTAGGGCTATTGGCTCTTAGGCCTATTTTCAACCTGCAGTATTATATTCAGGCCGACTAAGCTGACCTGGTTTGCCGTCTAGTTGACAGTTCACACACCGATCTGAGCTCACGTTGTCTGGATGATCGATCGCATGATATGCTGAGCGCTGCTTCACCCCGCCTGCCCACAGACTTCAAACTGAGAATGACCGACTTACCACAGCGTAATCTATATAGCCCCGCTAGCTCGCTGAGCTGTCCCAGCTTGGCTTGACCTAAATGCCCATCAGCATATCTCTATCTAACTTGACCTTGCTGACAGTGGGTGTTAATGGTCAAATGGCGCACCAACTTCTTGCGGCTCTGGTTTACTCTCCAGAAACGGACGCATCTTTTTCGTGCTCAAGAGCATCCTGACCAACTTATGCTCCAACAGCTGCGTTTATATGAGCGTCACTGCTCATTTACGCTGTGCTGAGTTTTGATTATCTTGATCTCAAGTCACTGAGTAGGGCTGGAAAACCGTTCAAGCGGCACGAAACCTTTTTACGGCAGCATAAGGTGTCCGCCCTACCAGAAAAGTGCATGATGAAAGCTCGTATTACAGTTGCTGAAGGGTTCAGAAAAGGAGGACCAGATGCCTCGTCGTTTTTCGCTGCTTCTGCGACAGCCCTATGGTAGTTCTGCGGCGTCAGGATTCTATCATCGACAGCTCTGGCAGACATAGGAACGTGACCATTAGCACCAGTCGATTTCAAGAAGGAACCACTTTGATAGCCAGGAGAAACAGCAGCACCCCTCGACCTCTTCCTGCACCAACCCCTACATAAGTCTCTCGTAACCACCGACGGAGCCCAGGAGCGTAGAACACGTGTTATCCATTAGGTTCATGTCGCCTGTTCGGCGCTTGCAGATTAATTGTTTGCCTATAAATCTCATCGTGGTTCTGGCCATGGCTTGTTGCGAAATGAAGGAGAAACAATGACCACTGAAGCGAAATGATGGCAACGCCTTCAACGACACCAAGGCTAACACGAATCTCTGATCTTTTTTTCCCTTTCTCCCTTTTTCTTTGCGCTATTTCGGGAAGCACGGCTCCACTCGCCCTCTGTGCCTCGCTCTTGGTCGGCTGGCTTCCCGCAGAAGCGATGGCGCCAGCGACGAAACCACAGACGTCAGGAGGAGGCGGAGTGGAAGCTGGAGCCGAAGACGAGCAACTCTCGCATCGATGGTCCGAAGATCCCCTAGACGCTCCATTAGTCCGGGTATGGAGACATTTGTTGGAAAGCCACTGCTTTCCTGTTTCCCTTTTATTTCAGTGTTCGCTGTCTGTCTGGCAGCACTCAACCGTGTTATCGTTGCTTTTCAGAAGCTCTAGCTGCTACGATATTTTTTTCTTTCACGTCAGATTTATATGTGCTAAACGTCCGTATATGCACTTCTTTCTCGATCATTCTTTGTTCCTCTTGATGAGTGCGTCTCCGAATATCCTGAAATGCGATTGCTTCCAGACTCTGTTTTACGTCCATCACCGTGAACATCTCCTAATTGTGTCTGTATTTTTTTTAATCCGACGGTTTTTTATTTGTCTTTGCTTCCCTCGGCAAAATTGGTTTCCTGGTTTCGGTGAAATTAGTTTTCATGTGTATAGGTGACTACAGTCTTATGCAATTCAAGCGAAAACGGCTTTTCCCTTTCAAAGGACAAACCCCCTCCACCCAATGGCATCGGCCCGTTCTCGTTAACTTTCTAGAGTGGTTAGCAGGACAATGAAGGGAGTAGCTTGTCGATGCAGAGTGGAGACTGTTGCCGACAACGCAAGGAGGGGACTAACCCCTTTCATCAGCCAATCCCTGCATTGTCACGCTAGCAGTTTCACTAAAACTGACCGACGCCAATGGCTGGGAGGGGGTCATTGACGGTGAAAAGCGGCTTTTTTCTTTACTTGTATCCCAGTGTGGGCCTCGTCGGCGCACGGGGACGAAGAACGCTTGGAGCAGCACTGCAGAGTATCCGATACCAGTTCTGCTGCATCACTGTGTTGCGATGCCGGGTGTTCTGTAGCGCTCCACTGTAGCATAGTCCTTCGGCCATACCATTTGCATACCAGGAGTGCAGCAGCCATTCTTGGCAAGTTCTGATCTTATGTAGCACTCTGTCGCAGTGGCAGCCCTTCTGCAGCCCTGCCCTGTGATAACAGGCAGTTTGGAACGCATCGTTACATTTCAGGTCTTTTATAGCGCTCAGCAACATTTTCCTGTCTTCTATAATTCCCAGTTCTTGTGCCAGGTCCTCTCTCGTGCTCCGTTTTGGTATCAGCTCTTCAGTAGCGGTTCGTTGCGAAGCCATGAAGGCATTTTGGAGCGCTTCGTTTAAATACTGGGTCTTCTATAGAGCCTCGGCCAATGCAGTTTCTTTTTCACCATTTCGGTCATTTTAACGCTCGCAAGGTTTAGAGAGTAAATTTTCGCAGCAGTCCCTGAATTTTCGGAAGGGCAGAGGTGGTCGATGCTCTGCACAGCATGACGTGCGGTGAAATCTTGTCACGCGCTCAGTGGACCTCATGAAAGAGCCTTTGATAATACCTGTCGGAGTTTCTTCTGAGGAGAAAACGAAACGAAATTAAATAAGTGCACACAAAACGAGGCGTTCATTATGGTATTGTCTTCTGAAGTCATTTGAGCGTGTTGGTGAACAGTAATGCTGCAATTCGCTCTGAAGCATTAATGAAAAGAAATTCGTTCAGATTTATTCATTTATTTATTAAATTCACGTGTTATAGAGGCTATGAAAGAGAATAGAAATTACACCGAAACTTTTATAAGCTAAAAAAATCATAATGTAATGACTAAGAAGTGCCCGCGCGGCAGCGGGACTGCTCTCGGTGTGCGCGTGCTTCCTCTTGGTGCTGCTGGAACCGCTGACTGTCGGTGAACGCCGTTCTGCGCTTTGTGCTTTGTGCCGTGCTGTGCTTTGTGCTTTGGTCCCGGAAAACCCATTGCAATAATAATAATAATAAAAAAAGCGATTTCAAGGTGCGGCCATCAACGGCCAATTTCGGAAGCAAACTGCTTGCGTCGACACCGACTTTCGGGCGCGGATCCGTGAGGCTATGCTACACCTTCGTTCCCTTCAAAACGATGGCAGCTAGTGCTCTTCGGTGATGACGTTACGAGTTTGAATCGAATGATGGAAAAATTTTTAAATTGAGCTTTCTCAGACACAATGCACCTTCTATAGCCATACAACCGTGAGGCTGCCATGAACGAGCCAGAACAATACTTTTTACTGCGACTCACAACTAGATGGTTTTCCCCCTCAGTGTCCTTCTAAAGCACCGTAGCGTTTTCTTAGGGCGCCTTGTAGACGACGACTTCAGATTAATATCGGTCATTTCGGCTTTTTTCACATTCACCGAAATGGCCACTCCCTGAAGCGAAGTGAAAAAGAAGTAATCATACCGAAACGCAATTCAACGCGTCCTGTGCGACGTAAAGTTACGAGGTCGAGAAAAGAACCTGGTAACGGCGCTACACTATGGGGTCGTTTCAAGTCGTCTGGAAGAACCCTCGCGGCCTTGGCTCCTTTGATCGACGGCGGAGGGACTTCGTGGGGCGTTCAGCTACTCCCTTCCTCTCCTTGAGTCGATGCAGCTTCTCCCATTCTCTCCGAGCAGAGGAGGGAAGCCGTTCTCGGTTCTGGCGCCGGACGGGTCATTCGTGGGACCCGGAAGAGGTGAACCACAAACGGCCCTGCCTGTGCCGTGCACGGGCGCAAGTCAACGGCGCTGGCATGGAACGCCCAACCTTCATGTTTGTTCGTTCTTACTTTTCCGCTTTGCGTGGTTTTCTTTGTCTTAGCTCGAAGTGTCCTTGTTTTTTTACAAGTGCACCCTAGTACACAAATAGTACGCAGTAAAGAGAAAGCCAGTATGGGGAAGGGGGGAAGCGAGGTTTTGGGACGCATTCACGCAGCTTAAATTTATGGCAACATAACGGCTGCATTGTTTTCATGCAAGCTTAGTGACTAGACTTCCCTCAAAAAGATAAAAAAGATAACAGCGGTTTATAGAAACAACAACTAACTTTGCTCGAAATATCCTCTGTAAAGAAAATATTCGCTGCGGGACCATTGTTTCCAGGGGATTTTGCTGCTTCAGGTTTGGAGCTTAAGGACGGGGAAAGCAACGCGTGTCAGACAACAAAAGAAGAGAAGCGCAGAAATGACTACTTTTCCAAGTGGCACAATTTACCTTATAAGGCTCTCCTCACTGAACCCTGGTCTATCCCCCGTCGTGGGTATGTGCCATGCCACCAAGGTGGCGGCGGCAACAACAACAACAACAACAACAACAACAACAACAACAACAACAACAACAACAACAACAACAACAACAACAACAACAACAACAACAACAACAACAACAACAACAACAACAACAACAACAACAACAACAACAACAACAACAACAACAAGAACAACAACAACAAGAACAACAACAACAAGAACAACAAGAAGAACAACAAGAAGAACAACAAGAAGAACAACAAGAACAAGAACAAGAACAAGAACAAGAACAACAACAACAAGAACAACAAGAACAAGAACAACAAGAACAAGAACAAGAACAAGAACAACAAGAACAAGAACAACAAGAACAAGAACAACAAGAACAAGAACAACAAGAACAACAAGAACAACAAGAACAACAAGAACAACAAGAAGAACAAGAACAACAAGAACAACAAGAAGAACAAGAAGAACAAGAAGAACAAGAAGAACAAGAACAACAAGAACAACAAAAAGAACAAGAACAACAAGAACAACAAGAACAACAAGAACAACAAGAACAACAAGAAGAACAAGAAGAACAAGAACAAGAACAACAAGAACAACAACAACAAGAACAACAAGAAGAACAACAAGAACAAGAACAACAAGAACAACAAGAACAACAAGAACAAGAACAACAAGAACAACAAGAACAAGAACAACAAGAACAAGAACAACAAGAACAAGAACAACAAGAACAACAAGAACAAGAACAACAAGAACAACAAGAACAACAAGAACAAGAACAAGAACAAGAACAAGAACAAGAACAAGAACAAGAACAACAAGAACAAGAACAAGAACAACAAGAACAACAAGAACAAGAACAAGAACAACAAGAACAAGAACAACAAGAACAAGAACAACAAGAACAAGAACAAGAACAACAAGAACAAGAACAACAAGAACAAGAACAAGAACAACAAGAACAAGAATAACAAGAGCAAGAACAACAAGAACAACAAGAAGAACAAGAACAACAAGAAGAACAAGAACAAGAAGAAGAACAAGAAGAACAAGAAGAACAAGAAGAACAAGAAGAACAAGAACAACAAGAAGAACAAGAAGAACAAGAAGAACAAGAAGAACAAGAAGAACAAGAACAAGAACAAGAACAACAAGAACAACAAGAACAAGAACAACAAGAACAAGAACAACAAGAACAAGAACAAGAACAAGAACAAGAACAACAAGAACAACAAGAACAAGAACAACAAGAACAAGAACAACAAGAACAACAACAAGAACAAGAACAACAAGAACAAGAACAACAAGAAGAAGAAGAAGAAGAACAAGAAGAACAAGAAGAACAAGAACAAGAACAACTGAAGCTTATTTCGCAGTGCGGCATAAAAGAAACAAGATAATAAATGTGCACAAAAAGAAGAAGAGAAATAAGTAGTAGTCAGGGTTTAGAACACAGAGAGGAAATACATTAGTGAAGACTTACGGAGCGTTACTTCTTGAGGCTTGATCTTTTGCGTCAACGGAGAAAAACGTTTGGTTGTCACGCGTAACTTCGTCGACGCTCTTGTTTAACTTCACTAAAAAGAACATTTCCTGCTCATTCATCCTCTTGAACTGAACAAACTGCACAGTATGGCTACTTTTAGCTTCTTTGGCTTTAAACTTGCCGTCTAGTGTGGTTTTACTCGAAAGTCGATTGTTTAAAAGCTAACGAACAAAAGAACGTTGCTCTGCCTCCCAACCCCAGTCTTACGAGCAGTCTAAAGGAAGAGGAGTTTTTACTCCTCTTCGTTCACTTCTTACCGACATGTAGCGTTCTTCAGCTGGAAGAGATTGGTGGAGTGTTTTTGCTGCAATACGCCTATATGGGAGCAAAAAGGAGTAACCTTGCCGCTTTTATTGCGAAAGCAACACTGCTCGCACTTTCAAGACTTCGCGTGACCCGGCCGCAGTTACGTTTCACCTTTAGCGGAGTGAACATGGGCGACCAACTCGCTCCTTCAAATAGTCCGGCTGCAGTTACGCCGCGCCGCGCACCTGTGGCGCTACTGCCGCTGTGACGTCATACCAGCTGCAGATTATGTTTTCTTTCTCTTAGTCGCAACAACATCAAAAACGAAATATAAAAAACATTACCGAAGACGCTTTGAGTCGTCGCGCAGCGGCGGCCGGTATCCACGCGTGACCTGTAGACGCGGCGCACTGCGTTCCTTCAGTTGGAGGCGCTGCGCGTTTGCTTTCACGAACTACCAGGCTTAACTAGAGCTAATCCCCTGCCATTTTTTTATAAGAGAGAATGCGCTAGAGGCAGGCTTACTCCCTTTTATGAAAGAGAGTACACTAGTGGACAGGTTACTCCTTGTTTACTCCCAGATAGTCGTATCGCAGCAAAAACACTCCACCAATCTCTTGCAGTTGAAGAACGCTACATGTATGACGCTAGGGCATCACTCTCCCGCAGCTGAAGTGTTTCACAACGAAATAAATAGCAGCGCTAGAGGATTTCATTGTGAAGGATGGACAGGAGCCTAAAACCGTTGCTTTTTCTTAATTTCGTTGTAGGCATTTTAATTTCCCCGTTTTAAGCATAGTTTCGTTCGGTTTATTGGGGTTTAACGTCCCAAAGCGACTGATGCTGTGAGGGACGCCGTAGTGAAGGGCTCCGGAAATTTCGACCACCTGGGGTTCTTTAACGTGCACTGACATCGCACAGTACACGGGCCTCTAGAATTTTGCCTCCATAGAAATTCAGCCGCCGCGGCCGGGATCGAACCCGCGTCTTTCGGGAGAGCAGCCGAGCGCCGTAACCACTGAGCCAGCGTGGTGGGGCCTTTTAAGCATTGGAATATTTCTTGTAGACCTGCCTGTGTAAAGCAACTAGCCGTTCAGCCTGTCTTTGTATCGTCCCCACATCCGTCTCACGCCGTCTTTGGGTTGGCATCAGGCATTTAGCACACGACCTCTCACTCAAATGAGAAGAAAGCCTCACAGGTAAGGTGAGGAAAGTGGAGAACATCTTTGGAAAATATAACAGAAAAACTTTTCGTGGCTTTTCCCGCATGGTAATTCGCGCCAGCTTGTAGTCCTGGAGAGGCTTTATAATGAGCCCGTCACCATATTTAAGATACAGAGGCTTAGCATAGATAGTAACACTTATAAACAGGTGAGCACTTTCTGACCACAAGCTGACGCTGCGGTTACAGCGGCTGTTGCGATGCAAAACATGTAAGCTTGAACATGTGAGGTCGGCAGTCCGAATCTCTTGCAGCGTAATGGCAAGCTAGGGGTAATGCCGTTTGCACTGTGAACGCGTTACGCAAGTGATTCGGGAATAACCCGTTTATTCACTGTTTCTCTGAATTTGATCATCGGTAGTTGAGAAGCGACCTCACGACCTGAATATCGGCTCGCCTATCTGGTCTGCAAGAGGCGTTTCCGACCCCCTTATAGTTTCTAGTGTATAAATTATAAGGATTATAAGGGAAGAAGTAAACTGAGTGTTTTACCCAGGATGTCCTGTAATATTTAAAGACAGGTTGTTTGAGTTAGGGGATTATTTTTTTTACGGCTTACCATTGTCAGCGCTTTAGCGCATCAAAGACAATTCTCCAATTCCTCAAGTTGAAAGTGTGCGTGTTCTAGGTCTTCTACTTCATACATCTGGGACTGGGACTCCGTGGCTAAACGCGACCCGTAAATCGGCTCACGCTACTCTCGGTCTGATTCGACGCATAGCTATGCGCTCTGGCGGAGCGCGTTTTGATACTGCCCGTCAGCTCGAGCGCTCCATCCTTCAGCCGCGGATAGTGTACCAAGCGCAATTTCATCGCCTCACCCGCCGACAGTGGGACTCCCTTGAATCAATCAATCGGGAGGCTATGCGCGCCATAACTTATCTTCCGCGTATCACACCCATACCCATTCTGCAAGAGTACGCTCAACTTAATACATTGAGTGAACTTATCGACCAGCGTGAGGCAAACAGAGCACGCAAGATGTCGCTTCAGCTTCATCGTTTACAGACTCTTCTTCTATGGTCATACTGTCAGCTCACAGACAATCGCCCCTCTGCTTCGACGCCGATATCAGCCGCCCATCTTCCTTCAGGGTGCATAATATACACCGATGCATCACACACAGCAGTGCAGGGAGTTACTGCAGTTTACAGTCCCTCACATCCTCATCTCAACTCCCGCGCTACATATAGCACGGATACTTGCTCCCCCCCTGGCCTTGGAGCTTCAGGCGATACACAATGCCATTGCTTCCCTTCCACTCGTACCTACTTTCGATATTGTACACATTTACACCGACTCCCTTGCCGCCCTTAAGCAGCTTAAGGCTGTCCGGCGCACATTCCAAGTTACACAATCCATTCACCAACTTTGCACAAAATACCCCTGTCCTGTGCGTATACACTGGATTCGCGGGCATGCCCAGGATCCGCATAATATTCATGTGGATGCAATGACACACCTTGACACATCCGATATCCCGCCACCTTCCCCTCTTCCCTCAGATCCGTTCCTGTCCCATGTTTCCGAGAAACAGTCTTTGCGTCAGCGAACACGCGCTCTAATTCCTCCGTGTTCGTACCCTCTCCCCCGGAGTCTCACTCGGGAGGAGGAGGTATCTGTGCGCCGGATTCGGGCAGGAGCGGCTCTGACTCCTTCTGTGCGTCATCGGTGGCGTGACAAACGTTACGAAGTGACAGACAAGTGTCCACATTGTGGTGCTGCGCCCGACCAGTGTGATGAAAAACACTTGCTGTGGACTTGCCCGGCTACAGCTTCCGTGAGACGACGTTTACTAAGAAAGGTTGGCCTGCGATGGGACGTTGCAGACGACTATACCAAGTGGACTCTAGATAATCGCTATATCACGAACTTTTGCCGCTTTTTAAGCGAGGCTTGTTTGCACTCCTTTTTATAACTTTCTTTCCTTTTTCATTATGCCTGATGGCAAACAGCTCAAAAAAAAAGTACAGCTAAAACGTGCTAACTATTAGGCTCGTTGAGTAGTTAACTTTTCAACTATTACTGCTAGACTACTGGTAGTCTTTGAGAAGCATGAAGCCCACTATAAATAATATCCAGAACAGCGTTTATAATTTCAAAGACGTAGTTTTCTTTGGCGCTGTGGGCCAACAAATTTTGGCTACATTGCTCCAAAATACATGCGCTTTCGATAAGTTTGCCGGCAGAGCAACCTTCCAGTGCACGTAATTCGTCGAAATAGCCGTAATTTGTTGGGCCTGAGCCCTAAGGGCAATTGAGTTTTTGAAATTCTAAAAACTGATATGGATATTACGACATGTGAGTTGCATGCCTCTCAATAATTAAGGACACTAACAGCAACCGTTAAAAAGTTAGGTATTTAAGATAAGTAAACTGGCCTGGCAGTTTTCACGTCATAGCTGTATTGTGATGTGCTGCACCACTAACAATGCTATGCCGAAAAAAGCATTCTTTCAGCTCTAAAAACACAGTTAAAAAATTTCTCAACATTTTAGGTGAAACACCTAGAATAGAACAAGAGGAAAAAAGTCGGCAGGGGGTGGCAACAACTCATGTACTGTGACCAGAAAAAATTAAGTCTACGGGGGCATGTCTTCGTAGAAGTTAAAGAAAAGTGCGAAATAAATAGGATGAGCAATAGCTTTAAATTGTGACAGCGCAGTCAGACACTTTAAAATGTATAAATAAAACATTCAGCCAGGCATTCTGCTGCAAGAACCCTCGCGGCTGACGACACACTGTGGATCACACCGCGGCAAGACATCGCTGATTGCATTGTCCGGTTAGCTTTTCTAACTGTCGCGCTCGAGTGGGGTAGGCCATGAGGGCGTAATGATACCTTAAAATTTCCGTTAGAATCATGAAGAATAAAGCTAAAATTGCTTTTGGGCACCTAGAACTTCGAATAACCTCGAAAACTAAGAAAGAGAACTTAAATTCCTTTGCTTACTGGTCAGAACGACGAGGGCTCCGAGGCGGCTAGCGCAGCTAATTAATTTGCGCAAGCGAAGAAACCATGTTAAACGCTTTGTGGAAACTCAGGCGAGTTCTGCGTAGCCTGCGTTTGCTGCAAATATTAATGAGGCATTGCACCATCGCGAACAGCGTTGTCCTCAGTTTCGCCGGCTTCTGATGGCGTGTGTGCTGTGCTTAACCGTGACTAGAGAGCGGTGGAAAGAGGGAAGAGGAGAGGAAAAACGGTGGCCGGCGGCCTTTGAGATTCGATTACCAAATCAGCCTCTTGACACGGCTTGTTCCTGCAAAAAGCCCGAATGATCACGGCAGTCCGGTCCCACTTCAATCACTCTTTCGCCAGCTTTTTACAAGTCTACGTACGGATAGATATCTTTCCAGCGCGGTGAATTCCGCGGTGATGTCGGAGCAACGGCGTGACGTGCTGTCGAAACAGTACATCCAGCCTAACTAGCTTCAAATCCACACTTTCCGAAACAGTGTATCCAGCGCGCGATCCCGCTCGACATTTCAGGGCAGGGATGTTGCCATTCTGTCCGAGTAAACTTATATGCTCAGCAACTGTCAGAGGATGTGATAATGACCGCCACCGTAAACTACTACACGCAAGTGCATAAACGGCTGTCTTCATCGTTAATAAGAGTCATTAGGCGTCATTGTTATTAAGAGGTCATTGGAATTTTCCCATGGCTGCGATGTGGCTGCGTATCCGGCATGACACTTTGCTTGAGCCACGCTTCGTAGCTTTTGCTGTAGAGAGCTCAGCTCTTGCGGTGCAGCTCGGTTCGTCGACAGTTTTACAACAGGCCGTCACTATCGTTTAGGGGGGTAGGGGAATAGCGAGGTGCCTGTGCGCATATTCAGAACGCCGATTCTCCTTGAGTGGCCCCCTAACTACTGTTAGGGTCGGGCAAGATGGTGAAGTCCGGCGAAGCGGGGTTGAGAGCCTCAGCACTAATTTGTCGTTGCCGCTTCATCGTGTCTCGCGTTAGTGGTAAAGTAATTGAGAATGAAGCTTTTTATTTGTCTCAAGATGCCGGCACCACAAAATTCTATGACTAAGCCTTCAAATTTCATGACGGTGTCTGGGTTTGGAGATATGCTAAGCTTAACGAGAGTAAGCGTTGTTTGGTCGCCATGGAGACAGGGCGTCAGAGAGCGAAAGACATTCAAACAGTTTAGTGGTGCGTGCATAAAGAAGAAAGTACAAATGATTGAATTTCGCAATAACATTATTTTTATCATTTATTGCTGCTTTTTGCTCATACTGCCGTGAATGAACGTGTAAATTAGGATATATTGGCGATGTTTGTAATTTCGCGTTGCATTTTCAGCTCAAATGGAACTGCGAGGGGCTAACGTAATCAAGCACTGCACGGAATAATTCGCTTGTCGCGCTCCCTTATCAAAACTAGGGTGACGCCTGTCGTCTGCATCGGAGCTTTTTCAATCGGTTCTCGACACGCGTCGTTGGCACCAGCGCGAACATTTTGAAACTCGGCGCCATTGATGCCGGCAGAGCTTTGGGTCTAGTATCATCATCAGCACCCATATTTGTTTACGCACGGCAAAATGGCAAAACAGGGTATTAGTTGACAAATTTCTCGTCAAAATGAAAAATTCGAAAAATTCAGTGTCATAAGATGTGATTTTAAATCTATTATGAAAATCTGACAGAGATTTCTACCCAATGATATTTACTTTATAAAGCAACGCTCCAAGCGAAAAATTTCATTTATACCAAAAAGCCATCCTGAATGCGCAAGTTCCAACTTTCCCGCTCTCTTCACGTGGGCACCGTCATAGCCGCGACGACTTGCGACCTCCAGCCTTGAAACTTTTGACACCGTCCTTGCACGGACGAACACACAAAAGGAGTCCCTGACTGCGAAACACAGCTGGAGTGCCGAAAGCGTCATAGCGGGACCCTGTCCTTTCCCTCTTCATATCCAGCGACTCCCCTTTTCCCCATATCTTCTTCCTTTCTTTCCCTGCGTGCCAAAGAAAGGAGTGACCCGCCGCTCCCTAGCACCTTTAGAAACCCCTTCCTATAACGCGTCGAGGTCTTCGAACTTCTTTAGCGCTGCGGTATATAATGTTGGCGCCGGCGCAGGGCCTGGCGTCGGCGTAGGCTTTTGTGCGGCACGTGCGGGAAGCGGGCGGAGGGAAGAAAGGCTGATGGTGATGACGCTGCGACCGATCACTCTAAAACGAGGCCTCTAACCCTCGCCATGGGAGCCTGAGAGGGGGGGCTAATGCCGTGGAGTCGAAGGCCAGAAAAAGATGCTATGCGTGGCAGCTGGGCGATAGGGTGAGTGAGGAGTTTTGTGAATTTATGCGCGTGTGTGTGCCATGCGAGCGGTTATATGCCGGAATGAATAGATCGAAGTTCGCAGCGGGTGCTACAAAGAGTAGACTCCAGCGGCTTTTGCTGGCAACAGCGGCTGCTGGAATGCGATGCAAGTGTTACGATAGTAGGTGGGTTGTGAATTTAGGTGCCACTGATGATAGTTAAGACATATACTTTTGTTTTTCTTTCTTCTGTAAATTTTTACGGGATAATAAATGTCAGATGCGAAAATAGACTTCGTTGAGCTAGCTGCCACATCATGGAGGCCATAATGCAGGCATAACTTCATTCGCCGGGATGAGATGTGGGATTGGAAGCGGATAGCTGGTTGCAGTAATCGCATATGAGCAGTTACAGGCATACAAATGGGATGAGGCTACAGAAGGATCAAATAAGATATTTGAGGCAAGACTTGAAATATTGTTGCAAATCATGTGTCTTTGGATGAGGATGACAATTATCCTTCTAGATATTGTTGGATACCCAATCTGCTTTCATTACCTTGGGAATTCTCCATTCAGTAGCTGCTGTCAATTTTGAGTTTCGTGGCTTGTTTTGTTTTTATCAGCATGAATGAAACTCAGTCGGTTGTTGGAGTTCATGGTGCCAGTTAATGACTGGTCGCATGAGTGAGTATGCTAATTACGTATTTATGCTCACGATAGTTTTCTGGCCAGGAGAATAGTGCCGGAGTTTTGGCCTTTGATGTACTGTGCCAGCACCAATGTTGACTTCAATATCAGTCATGGCGTCAAAAAACCGCAATTCTAGTATCGCTGTGAGAAAAAAAAGCATAACTTCGCACCTGTAACTGTGGTTGCGGAAAAAACCTGTTTTCCCCTCACGCGGCCGACCACTGGTTTCGGGCAGCGGGACAAACGCACGCTCTCACCCCTACCTCAGCCGTTAATTCGGAAGCCCTTCTTACGTGCCCTTCCACTTCCGAGGAATTCAACGATGATGTTTTGTAGCTAGCTGGCCCACTCTGCTTATTATACGCGAATGTAATAAACAGCATCTGAGTTCTCGCCGTGTCGTACCCCAACCATTTGTTCCAGTCGAGCACGAATCTTTCCGCAATTAGCGACCGAAGACGCTGTGTCCGCAGAGTGGGATTGTGAGGCGGAAGACGACCCCATAGCGCCACAGGATGCAATAACTGGCTACGTGAGTGCAAGGTGTCCCCGTTAGTGGTGTTTTCCCGTGTACACTTTCTACTTGTTGCTACACCTGGCATTCATAGGCGAGAGCTGCCTGCATGGCAGGTCAACTTGGAACATTATAAACGCACCTTTAGAGCAAGTAAATTCGCCCTATGTGAGTCTAAAACGCATCTGAAAGAGTCAGATGATCGTTAGTAGAGACCTAGTTCTAGCTGCAGCCTGCGGCTCCAATACAAGGCTATATAATAAGGCTATACACAAGGTTACTTAAGGCTTACATATTAGCGCATAAAAGGCGAATAGCCCTTCAGGGTTTCTGGCAACTGACGTACTAGATATTTGCCATTACCAGCCTTGTATCATCTGTCTTTCTTTCTTTAAGTGTTGTTGTTTACGTTTACAACACAAAACAGTCCACATCTAATTCAACAAATTTATTAAATGATCCTAGGCTATCTCCAGCAATCTCGTCCAACCTTAGAAGTCTAGTGTGACTCTAATGTTATTGCATAAAAAGTTTGGCGCATTTTAATTTACTTCTGGCTCTCATAATGATTTAAATACCATGCAGTACAAAGTATATTAAACTTGGCTGCATCTATTGTGAGCTCGGCACATCGAGTAAAGCTTGGCCCCCATGCGCTGTTTTCCACTCGACTACACTTAGCGCTCCACTTCCCGCACTTGGTTAAACATTCTGCCCAGTTAGCCGGAATAATTGCAGCGGATGACAATAAGGGTCGAAGGCCGTAGAGGGAGGCCCTCAGTGGCGCAGTTTTGCATAAAAAAAAAATCGTAATGGAGAATGACACTGAGCAGTACGGCTGAACTGTACGCAGACGCATCTTGCTGGTTTATCTTCGTTGGAAATATACTTCATGGCCAACCACGTTGTTGACCTTAGTGTGCATTTTCTAGTGTTACGGCTGCAAACGTATAGATCCGCCGTTATGCCTCGCCGAGTAGAAACTCGTGCCGGGACCACGCTTAATGACTTTTGCAGCGAAAAACGGTGTTGTCCGGTCCCAGCGAAACTCGCATTTGGGTCGCCGTTTACGTACGTTTTCAGGCGGTGGCGTCGCATAATCTGTCCACAACAGAGACTGGTAGTAGAGCTTGGATGGCCGCGGCTTAATCTGCGAGCTTTGTGGCGACGCACGAGCGAATACGAGTCGAACTGCCCACTTGTCCTTGTTTTGCACAGTGTTGCTGAATACGGAGCTTCACTGTACAAAAAAACACAAAACTCTCGGATAACATGGTCACTCTATCGTTCAGCTACACTTGGACTGATGTGAAGCACAGGAATACAATAAATAACGAACCAATAAATAACGCGCTCTTCAGATATCCCGTAGCTCCCACCCAAACACAGTCTACCCCGAGCAATCTCACACTGTAACATATCAACAGTCTTTCTTCCTTAGAACAGCAACGACTGGAGTGGCTTTCCATCCGAGGTGGCGACCATCAACAATCCAGTTCATTTCAAATCAGCCTTCGAAGGTCATTTGCGTCAAAAACAGTAAAATTTTGTCAGCCCACCCCTCGCGTGATGTCCTCGTGGACCTTTGAGGAATAATAAATAAATAAATAAATAAAATAAATAAATAAATAAATAAATAAATAAATAAATAAATAAATAAATAAATAAATAAATAAATAAATAAATAAATAAATAAACTGGGCTCAGTAGGATGTGAAGCTGGAAGAGTTGGTGGCCATTAACATTGAATTTTGCGGCACAGGAAGGGGCTGGTGCATTTCTATTTTTTTGCCACCGCCTGTTCTGTGTAGCGTGGCTTTTTGGGCTTGTTGGTACATACTTCAAAGACACTGTAGCGCAGCAAAAGACGAGGGCACAAGAAACGAGAGACGAACACCACGAGCGCTAACTTCCAACAAACTTTATTCTCCTGAAGCATCACACTTTTATACACCAGAAAACAGTAATCACACGTGCGAACAGTATCAATTTCTTAGAAAAACGAGCTCTTTATCTGAGAGGAGAATGGAAGGTGTGCTTACACACGAGCATCCTGACCTATTTATCTTTTCGGCTTCAATGATTTCGCGCGTTAACCTTTCTCTACTTTTTCCTATTACCAGACTTTTATCAAAGTAAGGCTTACAGGTTTTTGACTTGCATGCGAGAATGTGGTCAACCAGCGATCCGCCTTGCCCGTTTCTGACGTTGCGAGCGTGTTCCATTAGGCGCTCGTTCAGACATCTCCCCGTCTGGCCGATATAGTGTTTCCCGCATGACAAGGGAATTTGATATACAACACCTTCATCGCACGTGACGTAGGGCTTCTGGTGCCTAGTTGCGCAACCGCGCGCTTTGTTGGTGTTGGTTTTTCCCAGTTTGCACAACGTTGCAAGTTTTTTAGGCGCCGAGAACACGACGGTCGCATTCGCTCGTTGACCAATTCTTTTTAAATTGTGGGAAATCTTGTGTAGATAAGGTACTACAACAAGGTTTTTTCGTTCACGAGGAACCGGGTTTAGGTTACATTGATTTTCTGGTTTCATTCTCTTAACAAGTTTTTCGGCAACAGAAACTTGAACATGAGAGGGGTACCCGGCATTAGTCAGCCTCTTGGACTGCTCTTTAAAACTATCGGTCATCATGTGCGGACAAGATTTCTGGAGAGCATTTTGAAAACATAAATTGACAATACCTCTTTTTACCAGTTTTGAATGAGCGGAGTGATGAGGCAGTATCGGCTTGTTACTACGCGGCTGGTAGGCCCAGCATATGTGATGAGCGTGAAAGATGAAGTTAATATCTAAAAATCTAATGGAGTTATCGATGGGCAATTCGCATGTTAAAACAAGCAATTTAAAATGTTCTCTCATGGTAGTTAAAATGCTCTGAGCCTTTGACTCAAGTGAGCCGTGGTCACACTTAACAAGAATAAAAAAGTCATCAACAAATCTAAAGACCTTGATTACGTCCAAGCTGTCTAGGTGGCTGGAAACAGCCTTGTCAAGTTTTGATAAAAACAGATTACTCAGAATCGGCGCTATGCACGACCCGATGCATATCCCTTCTTTCTGAAGGTAGGGTTTTCCTTCCCAGTTAATAAACGTTGACTGCAAGTAAATAGCTAAAATTTCTAAAAAACTGCTCGCCGACACACCCGCCGCATTCTGGAAAGCAACACACCCAAACTCATCTATGCACTCCTCTACACAGCACAGCACCTTGTCATTCGGCAGCGAGTAATATAGATCCTTAACATCTACAGAAAATGCAACCATGCTGTCATCAGAGCGCGACCGAACAAAGTCTAAAATTTCCTCAGATTTCTTAACCATAAAGGGGTCGTCAAGCGGTAAAAGGTTAAGTTTGCTTTGTAAGTACATTGAAACCGTTTTTTGCCATGTGCCAGTTTCAGAAATGATCACCCTGAATGGTTTTTCCGGTTTATGGGTTTTTGCACTGAAAAACACGTCTAAAAAATCTTTTCGTGCATCGCCTATTTCTTTAGCCAGCTTGGTAAGGTTTAACTTGTTGCTTAGCTTCTTCGCTTTAGCTTTTACTTTTGACATCATTACTTCGTTGCGGCAGTTAAATACAGAAGACACGGCTTCGTCAGCCTTTGACTTGTAAAGTTCACAGGATAGAATTGCAAAGCCACCTTCTTTGTCAGCAGGCAGCACGATCAGGTCCTGTTCCTTGATGAAGGACTCGACGCGTTTGAGGGATAGCTTGGAAGATCCTGGCTTTGAGCACTGCAAAACGTCGACTCCTTCTGAAATGCAGCGGTCGTGTTCCAGTTGCGTTGCACGCTGCGATACTTGGCGTACCATCGCAAGTAGTTGTGCAGCTGACGGCTTGCAACGTACCATCGCAAGTAGTTGTGCAGCTGACTGCCGCAACGAAGTAATGATGTCAAAAGTAAAAGCTAAAGCGAAGAAGCTATGCAACAAGTTAAACCTTACCAAGCTGGCTAAAGAAATAGGCGATGCACGAAAAGATTTTTTAGACGTGTTTTTCAGTGCAAAAACCCATAAACCGGAAAAACCATTCAGGGTGATCATTTCTGAAACTGGCACATGGCAAAAAACGGTTTCAATGTACTTACAAAGCAAACTTAACCTTTTACCGCTTGACGACCCCTTTATGGTTAAGAAATCTGAGGAAATTTTAGACTTTGTTCGGTCGCGCTCTGATGACAGCATGGTTGCATTTTCTGTAGATGTTAAGGATCTATATTACTCGCTGCCGAATGACAAGGTGCTGTGCTGTGTAGAGGAGTGCATAGATGAGTTTGGGTGTGTTGCTTTCCAGAATGCGGCGGGTGTGTCGGCGAGCAGTTTTTTAGAAATTTTAGCTATTTACTTGCAGTCAACGTTTATTAACTGGGAAGGAAAACCCTACCTTCAGAAAGAAGGGATATGCATCGGGTCGTGCATAGCGCCGATTCTGAGTAATCTGTTTTTATCAAAACTTGACAAGGCTGTTTCCAGCCACCTAGACAGCTTGGACGTAATCAAGGTCTTTAGATTTGTTGATGACTTTTTTATTCTTGTTAAGTGTGACCACGGCTCACTTGAGTCAAAAGCTCAGAGCATTTTAACTACCATGAGAGAACATTTTAAACCGCTTGTTTTAACATGCGAATTGCCCATCGATAACTCCATTAGATTTTTAGATATTAACTTCATCTTTCACGCTCATCACATATGCTGGGCCTACCAGCCGCGTAGTAACAAGCCGATACTGCCATATCACTCCGCTCATTCAAAACTGGTAAAAAGAGGTATTGTCAATTTATGTTTTCAAAATGCTCTCCAGAAATCTTGTCCGCACATGATGACCGATAGTTTTCAAGAGCAGTCCAAGAGGCTGACTAATGCCGGGTACCCCTCTCATGTTCAAGTTTCTGTTGCCGAAAAACTTGTTAAGAGAATGAAACCAGAAAATCAATGTAACCTAAACCCGGTTCCTCGTGAACGAAAAAACCTTGTTGTAGTACCTTATCTACACAAGATTTCCCACAATTTAAAAAGAATTGGTCAACGAGCGAATGCGACCGTCGTGTTCTCGGCGCCTAAAAAACTTGCAACGTTGTGCAAACTGGGAAAAACCAACACCAACAAAGCGCGCGGTTGCGCAACTAGGCACCAGAAGCCCTACGTCACGTGCGATGAAGGTGTTGTATATCAAATTCCCTTGTCATGCGGGAAACACTATATCGGCCAGACGGGGAGATGTCTGAACGAGCGCCTAATGGAACACGCTCGCAACGTCAGAAACGGGCAAGGCGGATCGCTGGTTGACCACATTCTCGCATGCAAGTCAAAAACCTGTAAGCCTTACTTTGATAAAAGTCTGGTAATAGGAAAAAGTAGAGAAAGGTTAACGCGCGAAATCATTGAAGCCGAAAAGATAAATAGGTCAGGATGCTCGTGTGTAAGCACACCTTCCATTCTCCTCTCAGATAAAGAGCTCGTTTTTCTAAGAAATTGATACTGTTCGCACGTGTGATTACTGTTTTCTGGTGTATAAAAGTGTGATGCTTCAGGAGAATAAAGTTTGTTGGAAGTTAGCGCTCGTGGTGTTCGTCTCTCGTTTCTTGTGTCCTCGTCTTTTGCTGCGCTACAGTGTCTTTGATGTTCTGTGTAGTGCTGCAAAAACGAAATGAACATTTGGACACTAGCGTAAAATTAAGGTTAGAGTGCTTTTCCTTCAAATTTGCATGAACGCTATACGGATCATTTGTCTTGTGGATACCAGCTTGTAACTTAACGGAATGATATTGACATATACGTGTTTATTAGTTGTTCAATCCTTGATAAAAATGTGTTGCCTTCGATACTGCTTGCAACTGTAAGTGAATAGTTTCTTGAAATTAAAGATGTCACAGGAACACTGTTAATGGAACTCTTATCATGCGCCATTTTGCGTGAAAATATTAAAATTTTCACTCTAAACAGAAATTAGCCTATATGGGAGTAAAAAAAAAGTGAAACTGTCCTAACATGACTGACTTGCCTAGAGAGGTCGCGATTTAGCGTGGAATGATCAACGCCGCGAGTGTCACTCGTAGTGCAAAACGCCCGCAAGAGATGGCCACGGAAGTATGTCACTGAAGATGGAGTATTGGCGGGTGCACAGGCTCATCGCATGCGGCGAGCAACATTGACGGAGGAGGAGAAGCAGGGCGAGTGGTCTTGAAACTTTATTGCCTTCGCATTCCCTATACGCAATGTAATTAAGGGTCCCCTAATTTTTGTATCTTTTATCAGTCATTTAGAAGCATGATGTGCCACGAGCCGTGCAGCATTTTGACCTGCTTTTGCATTCAAAGAAAACACTTCGCATGAAAAATTTTTATGAATAAAAAATCTGCGAACTGAAAACCTAAAACAGAAATCCTGTTATCCGCGTTCTCACCGGAAGGTATAAGGCAGTCCCTCGAACTGATTTCTTTCGCGCGAACTTCGACAGGAACCTTTGCAGCAAAACTTTTTTTTT